>NC_056741.1:1347554886-1347667386 GCF_019279795.1 Protopterus annectens | reverse complement strand
TTGTTATAGGCATTCTCCAGCTTAGTTTGGAGAGAGGTTTGGAGGTTGGAGGGGACCTGAGAGCTGTATTGTTTTTCATATATACATATAATTGTTTTTTTTCCACTGTGCTTACATACTGCATTATTTAACTGAAACTAGATGCCTATAATTTCTTCTGACTTTTTCTGTCTATATACCAGTATTATATTTCAGTATTGATTTCTATGATTAGACTATGTAGTGCTCCCTTCCCCTCTCATGCATACACACACTCTGTAAACTAAAGCCTCACACTTTAACCTTCTCCTTCCAACCTAGCTGCTGTTAGGCTATTTCAAGATAGTAATTGTTTTTGTATTCCTTCTCTTCCAGTTTGCCCTGCTGCGTGTACCCCAAGTTCGTGTCTACTGAAAACACTGTCTAAGGGAACGTGTAATTATCTCCCTGTGCTTTACTGGTTCCCCAAGCATAAACTGAGAACATAAAAGAAATACCAAAAACAAAGTGTATGTACCTTTTTTGTAAGCTGTTTTGCACTCCCTATAGCTGTATTGTACTCCTGCCTCTGCATGCTAACAGCCTACTGCAGACCCCACTCAACCTGCTCTTTCCAGTTCATCACCACCCCTCTAAGTCCTCGTGCCCCTCTACTGCAATTTCGGATCTGTCCACTAGATGGCAGCATCTACTTATTTTTGAATTTCCCACTTTAGTCTAAATAAGCTACTTAATATTTGTCTGTCCTAGTTTAGCCCTATTGCCCTTTCCTAACCTCTGTCAACCTACCTGCCCTCCTCCTAGTCTCGCTTAGCAAATGTGTGCCTTTCTTACCTTGTGCTTGCTATCCATCTTATTGATTGTTCCTCGCTGGCTTGCTCTTCCATCTGCTTGGCTCTACCCGCTCCATTCACCCTGTGGGCTCACTCTGCTCCCCTACCCCCAATTCCCACCCACCCCCTGTACAGTTTCCTTTACACTTAAGCATCCCTCCCCTTTCTGCCCAGCTATCCACTACAATTCCACTTCCTGCTTATTACCACTCCCACAATCCAACATCGAATCACACTTAGCATATTCTCCTATTTTATATACTTTCTTACACTTCCCATCTTCCCCTTCTTAACCAAACTACTCATCATGCTGCGTCTACTTATATCTGCAATATTACTCACTATGTTCTTTATTGTTACCTACTATCACTACTACTTCACAAACCCATTTCTCTGTTCCCCTACCTCTCACTCACAGTTCAGCTTTCCTACTTCATCTTCTTTTACCATCTCTCCTGACCTATTTAACTCTTCTACCTCAACTCTGTACAAAAGACACATATTACAAATTCTCAAACCTTCTAATAGGACTAAATAAAGACTGCCCAAATACTATCAACTTTTCACATCAAGTGCTCTTCTCTATAAACAACTACTCTCCTCTGGGGACATCCACCCCAACCCAGGCACCTCTAGACCTCTCCTCTCCCTCCCCCCTTATCTACCTTAACTTCCTCCTCCTCACAACCCTCTTCCGACAGTCTACCAGATATACAACCTCAGTTCCACAACTCAATGCCACGCAAACACCTAACCTTTTATTCACTAAATATTCAAAGCCTACCAAATAAAATTACTGAACTGCACTCTTGGATATCATACAACATCCCTCACATCCTATCCCTATCAGAAACGTGGCTTAAGCCACATACTTCGAACAGTGAAATACTCCCTCCTGGCTACAACATCTACCACTCTGGTAGAACTTCAAAGAAAGGAGGTGGTGTAGCCATCCTCTACTCTAACAGCCTTAACCTTTCACCATACCCCACACCTACTCCGAACTTCCATCCTGCTGAACTCCTCATTCTAAACTTTCATCTCGATCCACACAAAAAACTTTCTATCGCTTCTATTTACCTTCCTCCTGGCAACAATGTACCCATTCTAGAAAACCTATCATCCTGGTTCTCTCTCAACATACCTTATGAAACACTTGTCCTTGGTGATGTCAATATAGACTGGTCAAAACTTTATACTGACTCTCCTTTACTTAGTATTCACCTTCATGGTTTCCACCAACTCATTTCTACCCCCACTCGTTTCCAGAAAAACTCAACCTCCAGCTCCACAATAGACTGGATTCTTGCCAACTCCCCTCAACTCTACCATCAGACAAAAACCCTACCTGACTCCCTCAGTAACCATCTCCCTACCTCCATCCTGAGATACGACCCACACACTCCTAAACCCCACCTTTTTAAAGATTGTCAGAAACTATCTACATTTAATTTTTCTCAGTTTAACTCAATTCTACAAAACATTGACTGGTCCATCCTTAGGCAACTCCCTCTCAATGATGCCGTTGACACTTTTAATAGCATTTTCCTGAATACTCTGGACTCCCTAGCTCCCTCCAGGAAGATCAGAGTGAATTCTAATCATGCCCCCTGGCTTTCAAAAGAAACTAAGTCCATCATGAAACAAAGAGACGGTGTCTGGAAAGCCTGGATCAAATCTAAACAAACACCTCATCTTCTCAAATACAGACAACTATGTAATCTTGCCAAAAAACAGACAATAATAGATAAAAAATAATTTTATAGCTCAGGCCAGCATAAACACAGATTAACCCCCAGAAATTCTGGTCAACACTTAACAGCATCCTTTACCCAGGCTCTCCCTCCAACCCACCCCCCTACCCAAACACAACTCCTGAGGAAACAGCTGGCCCTTCTTAATTCCCATTTTATTTCCTCCATCCAAAATCTCCTACCCTCTCAACCTAACTCCTCCTCTTTACCAGACCCAACATCCACCCCCAATACTACTAATTTTTCCTTCAAGCCAGTTCAAAGCTCTACTGCTCAAACTCAAACCCTGCTCTCCCTCTACTGACAAATTACCTCCTACCTTCCTCAAACTTGCAGCTGACTATTGCCTGCCCAGTAACTATATTAATAAATAGATATAAGCTAGAATTTAATGTTCCTACCCTATGGAAATCTTTCTACACTACCCCTCTCCATAAAGGAGGCAACTCCACTGACCCTTCCAACTATCGACCTTTTGCCATTCTATCCCCTCTATCTAAGATACTAGAAAAATGTATCCACACACAGCTTCTCAATCACAACTTACTCACCCCTAACCAACATGGTTTTCACCCCTATCACAGCACAACTACTGCTCTACTCTCCTTCACTCACACCACTGCAGAAACCTTGGACAATAATAAACTTGCTTCCTGTCTCTTTCTAGACCTCTCCAAAGCTTTTGATACAGTATCCAATCCTTTACTTCTATCTAAACTTGCCAACTTTCACATATCCTCCTACACCCTCAGCTGATTCGCTAGCTATTTATCTGGACACGAACAATCTGTCAAATGGCTCTCCTCCTCTTCTCCTTTCCTGCCTATCTCAACTGGTGTTCCACAAGCTTCCATCTTAAGCCCCCTTTTATTCAACATCTTCACCAATGACCTCTTCACCTCTTGCAATCAGTCATCTCTCAAACAATACGCTGTCTCCACTATTATTTCTACAGCCAACATCTCTGACCTGCACTCTCGAACCCAAAAAGCTCTACTCTCCACTGAACGATGGCTTTAAAAAAACATTCTAATCCTCAATCCCAAAAAAAACAAACTCTTACTCTTCCTGCCCCATTCTCTTGCTCATCATAGATCCTCCTTTGCCATTAAGTCTTGTAACAATACAGCCATCCAACCTGACACCTACACTAAACTCTTAGGGGTCATCATTGACTATGAACTAAAATTCAATCAACACATACAGCAATGCATAAAGAAAACCCATCAGAAACTAGGTCTCTTATACTGGAACAGAAAATACTTCACTAATGAGGCTAGACTTATCCTAGGACAAGCACTTCTCCTCCCCTCTCTCCTCTATGCCGCCCCAATTCTCACAAATATTCAAACAACTACCCTGAACAAACTCCAACAAACCTACCACAAAATAGCCAGATTCATCACTAACTCCCCAAACAATACACACCACTGTATTGTCTTAAAGTCTCTACAATGGCTGGAACTCCCACAACTACTACATTTCTACCAATTTCACAGGTAGCACTCTATGCTCTTTAAATCTTCCTGCTGTCCATCTTTATCTCTCCTAGTCTCTATCGATACCCCTTCTCGATCTCTCTGCACCTCTAATCAGCAATTGCTTGATATCTACCACCCCAATAAGTCAGTAGATAAGCAACTCTTATAAACACTCTGTGGCCCAAGCTTGGAATAAACTTCCCCTGGACATACACTCGCTCTCTCAACTCCACTTTTTAAAAAAGAACTTAAGGGACATTTACTCAACTCCAGAACCTGTCCCTGCTATGACCTTACATAGCTCTCCCCTCCCCCCACACTCACATCACTCTCAGTTGATCCTACTCACACTCTTGTCTCTCCCTCACTTGTACAATAACAAAGAATCTGTCCTGAAAAAAAAAAAAAACAATTTTCAAACGTATTTTTTCTTTCAATTATAATCTTCACATGTAGTTGTTTATTCCTTACCATTGTTATTATTGTTTGTAGTATTTGTTTTCTTACTGTAATTATATATTGTACCTTCTGGAGATTTTCTCCTCGGGTCTCCACTGAAAATGGGACAAAATCCCAGTTGAACTAACCCGGTTAACAAATGTAATAAATAAATAAATATAGTAAGCTTAGTAGGAGATAGGGATGAGTAGGGGAGATTTTAGCTATGTTTGATAGGAACTTTTTATTTCTATACAAGAGACCAAGTTTTTGATGAGTTTTCTTTACAACGTTAACATGTAAATCAAGTTTCAGCTGGTCGTCTATTATGACTCTGAGAAGTTTTGTGTTGGGTTCAACTATTATTGGCGTTTTACTTAGAGTGGACAGCTAAAGTGGATTTAAGGTTATGTAGGTTTTGAGAAGAAAAATTTTTTTTTTTTTTTTTTTTTTTTTTTTTTTTTTAAGAGAGCCAGGACTCAACAGAGTTGAAGGATTTCTGGGTAATAGAATGTAGGTCAGTGGGGGTTGTCCGAAATGGAGATGACTGTAGAGTCGTCAGCATATTGGATGAGGGTTGACTGAGGGCAGGAGGTGTAGAGTTGATTAGTAAAAATACTGCAGAGTAGGGGACCAATAATAGATCCTTGTGGAACACTCATTTTGCTAGGGACAGGAGAAGAGAAAGCAGAGAGCCATTTTACTGATTGAAGTTGGTCTGTTAGGTAGCTAGAAAACCAGTCACTGGTAGAGTTGGAGAAATTAAGGTTAGTGAGTTTGTCCAGAAGAGAGGGGTGGAAGACTGTATCAAATGCTTTAGCTAAATCTAGAAATAAGCATGACACTAGTTTATTGTTGTCCCTACTCAAAGAAATAGTGCTTATAAAGGAAAGAAGGCAGTAGTGGTGCTATGTTTTGGGCGAAAGCCATATTGTGTGGGGGTGAGCAAATTTTCTTGTAATAGATGTTCAATGACTTGCTTATGCACGCATTTTTCTAATATTTTTGAGAGAGGTGACAGGATGGCTATGGGTCTGAAATTCATGATGTAAATGAAGCAACCTCCTTTGTGTATAGGTAGGGTATAAAATTCTTTCCAGATAGAGGGGACTTCAGATTCAGAGACTGAATGATTTATCAGAATAGAGATTGGGAGAGCTAGAGAGTCTGCTGCTATCCGAAGGAAGTAGAGGCGCAGATTACCAGCAGATGCAGAATAGGGCTTTAGTTTATGAAGAAGAGATTTGATATAGCTGGTAGGTATTGATTTAAGGGAAAATATGTTAGTAGGGGTCTGACTGGAGGGTGGATATTTCATGTCAGAATTAGAGGGGGCAGGACATAATCACCTTACTAATTGATTCAATAAAGTAGGAACTGAAGATAGTAGCAGTCTCTTGGGGTGTATTTGTTGGACAGGGATTAGGAGATGAGGGATTACCTGGGTGAAGTATTTGGTTTATTGAGTGCCAGAATTTCTCGGGATTTAATCTTTGTGATGTGGGTGGGTTACTATAGAAATATTTTTGACTTTATTTATATGTTTTTTGCAAGGTTCCTGCTTTCTTTATATTTCTGTAAGTGAATGGGGAGCTTAGTTTTAACCCAGGTTGTCCACATTCTATCTCTTGCTTTCATCAAGGAGCGGGCAGCATTAGTTAACCAGGGGCTTATGTTAGATTTGACATGTATAGTGCGTAAGGGAGCCAGTGAATTAAGAATATTTAGAAAAGTCTTGTTGAATGTGTCTACTACTTCACCTAGAGGGAGACTGGTCAGAAAAGTACAATTTATTTTGGAGAGGAGGGTATTAAATGTTACAGGGTCAGTTGGATAGCTTGCATGATTCAATGTACCTATGTGGTCTGGAGAAGTGAGGAGAGTATCATTACTTTTACTGGAGAGTGATCCACTTAGGGAGTCGGCAGTGTTTCAGGTTGCGATATTTATGTGTGTCTGAGACTAATATCCAGTCAATCAGTGAGCTAGAGTTGGGCATTTTATTAACATGGGTAGGTGTAAAGATAAGCTGTGTGAAGCTGAGCAAGTTGATACTTAAAGTGGAGCTAGGTGAGCAGAAGGACAGCCAGTTTATATTGACATCCCCTACGAGGATGATTTCATTATGTATGTGTTGAGTAAGCCAGGAGAGAATATGTTCAAGTAGGGGGCTGTTGTCACCAGGGGATGTGTAAATGGCAGCTATAGTAATTTTAAGATGATTGTTGAAAATTAGGTTGGCTATATACATATACATACATATATATATATATATATATATATATATATGGGACTACTTTGTACATTCGAAATACTGAAATTTTGAATTTCAGTATTTGGAACTTACAAAGCCGCGGACTCACTTTTCTGAAACCGGCAGAAGCGTGAAATTCAAAAAACAGAAGCACAGATATTTTGAATTTCTGCTTCCGGTGGTGTGGTATTTGAATACTTTGGTAAGTTTGTGTGTGTATGTATGTTGGTTAGGTGTTTAGTGTGTGTAAGTGTGTGTTGTGACTGCTGTGTGTGTGTATGAGGGACTGTAAGATGTGTGTGTGCGAGTTTCATTTGTGTTTCTGTTTGTGCGATCTCGGAGTTAGAATATATATTAAGTGGGGGGGGCACAGCCTCCCACATTGGGGATGAAAGGGGCTTGCCCCCCAGCTTACATGTAGTTTAGATGTATATGTTTGATTGTTGGGGGGGGGGGGGTTTGTGTATGTTTGTGTGTGTACTGCTTGTATAGAGTAGGTGCGGGATTTTGAATTTCGTGGTTGTGTGTTTTTGAATGTATGAGCTGTGGTTGGGTTTTCGGCTTTGTGGTTTCGAAACACTGAAATTTCGAGATTTCAGTATTTCGAAATTACAAAGTGGACCCATATATATATATATATATATATATATATATATATATATATATATATATGGGTCCACTTTGTAATTTAAGTATGTATAAGACTGGAAGGGCAACTTGCAAAGGAACAGTGCAAGAATATTTGCATGGCCCACAGGTATGCAACAAAGTCCAGAAGGTTTAGGATTTTTGCATGGAAGTACTTATTGTGAGGGATTTTTTCTCAAGTACTTCCCAAACACTGGAAATATTGTGGGAAAGTAAGAGAACTGGGAATTTGTTTTTTGAGAATGTAACAAGTTTTTAGAATTTAAAAACTTCTTATAGAGTACTTTATCAGAAATGTTAGGTGAACAAAAAGATTGCAACTAAGCAAATTATTTTTTGAGCTAGGATAAAGGGTCTGAGTTGCCTAAACATATTACTGCCTTAGTAAGGTTACTGTTCTTTTTTTTTTTCTCTTTCTGCTGTTCCCATTAGGGGTCGCCACAGTGGATCATCTGTTTCCATTTCTTCCTGTCCTCTGCATCTTGCTCTGTCACACCAACCACCTGTATGTCCTCCCTCACCACATCCATAAACCTTACCGTAGGCCTTCCTCTTACCTGGCAGCTTCATCCTTAGCATCCTTTTCCCAATATACCCAGCATCCCTCCTCAGCACATGTCCAAACCAATGCAATCTCACCTCTCTGGCTTTGTCTCCAAACCATCCAACCTGGGCTAACACTCTAATATACTTATTCCTAATCCTGTCTATTCTCGTCACACCCAGTGCAAATCTTAACATCTTTAACTCTGCTACATCCAGCTCTGACTCCTGCCTTTTTACCAGTGCCACTGTCTCCAACCCATATAACATAGCTGGTCTCACTACCCTCTTTCACTCTTACTAGTACTCGTCTGTCACAAATCACTCCGGACAATCTTCTCCATCCAGTCCACCCTGCCTGTACTCTCTTCTTCGCCTCTCTTCCACACTTGCCATTACTCTGAACTGCTGATCCCAAGTATTTAAACTCATCCACCTTCACCAACTCTACTCCCTGTATCCTCACCAGTCCTCTATCCTCTCTCTCATTACTGTTATTGCCTGGAAAAAAGCAATTAGAAAACAAATTTAAAACAATGAAACTCAAGATATTAAGTACTGTAAAGAAGAACTGCTAGTGAGATCCTTAGCAAAACAAAAGGAACAAATCACATAGAACTAAATGTAATTTGGGGGAAGAAAACATACAAAATGTTCGGGATGGGGAATAAAATTTAAAGGGAAGACAGGAGCTAATTTGGTAATGTTGGGAGTGAATGAGAATTAAAAGACAAGAGAAATGTTATCATGGGCTGTTTTTTATTGAGTAAGTATATCTATGCAACCTTTTAACAATATCAAGTCCAACAAATATGTTTAAAAAATAATTCAGAATGAACATAGTAAAGCTACTATCAAAGTAAAACTTATCATTCATTCTACTTGGATATAATCTGTCTTTTTTGTTACAAACCATCATTCTGTGTCACTTTATAGATTTGTGTGCTAGACTGTCCAGCTGAACCTGACCATTTGCTCTCACTCTAACAGCACACAATTCCTTCCCTACCAAAAAATAAACAACTATAAACATATGTCCTTGAGGCAACAGAGTTAATGTTCTGCTTGCAAAATCAGTGATGTAAAGCTTCCTCTAGCTCTTCAACTTAGACTAAGACACAGATTCATTCCTTTGGGCAGCTCTATTATAATATAAATTATTAATCTGCTTGTTTCACTCACCTGCAGCAAGCAAATTAATTACCTTGTTTCTGAAGCTGAACATTTATTCTTGTGTTGCTAAAAGGCTATATACCTTCTTTGTTTTAGTGTACTTGCCACTTTAAATGCTTATTTATTTTGCAGGTTGCTCATTCCTACAACTAATGCATGTTTTTAAGATGTTTACTTCATTAAATAATTCAAATACTTCTTCCAACCTTATCTCGTACAGGGAACATAGAAACAAAGCTAAGAAACAAATCAATCTTTATAAAAAGAACGAATACCAATCCTCACTTAACAATCCCTACTGTAATCCTAAAAAATTCTGGAACTCTATCAATAAACTTCTCTCACCTAGTACTCCTACCCCACCCACACCTTATTCTGACAAGACTCCTCTGGAAATAGCAACCCTCCTTAAGTTCTTCACTGAAACCATTGAAAACTTAACTGTAACTAACTTCTCCACCCGCACCTCTTTCAATCCATCTACATCTTCATCCACCTCTGGATTCACTTCTCTCACCCTCATTCTCACAATCACCTGTTCCCACCTCTTATATCAAGTTGCTCTTAACTACACCAAAACCTGGGTCACCCTCAGTTGATAACCTTCCTCCATTATTCCTTAAACATGCAGCTACATCTCTAGCTTTTCCCATATCTATCCTGATTAATAGATCCATAAAAGAAGGCAAAGTCCCTGAAATTTGGAAGAAATTTTTTGTAGTACCTCTTCATAAAGGAGGAAACTCCACTGAGCCGACCAATTGCCATACTGTCTCCTCTCTCCAAAAATACTGGAAAAGTGTATCCATAAGCAAGTACTTAATCATCTGCTACAAGAAAACCTACTCACACCAACTCAACATGGCTTCCGCCCCACACATAGCACAGCTACCGCTTTTGTATCCTTTACTAACAACATTGCTCAAGTCAGGGATAATAGCAAAATAACATCAGCCCTCTTTCTGGACTTGTTGAAAGCATTCGACACCGTATCTCATACCATACTTCACCATAAACTCTCCAACCTAGGCTTCTCAAACTCCACCACCTCCTGGTTCTGTGATTACCTCACTAATAGACACCAGGCTGTTACATGGAACTCTTCCTACACCACCTTTCTAGCAGTTAGGACAGGGGTCCCACAAGGATCAATATTGGGCCCTCTCCTCTTCAATGTACTTACAATGACCTTTTCTCATCCTGCCCCCAATCCAATCTTATTCAGTATGCTGATGACTCGACCATCAACTCTGCTGACAACATAGAAAACCTTGAATCCCTTTCACAAAACTCCCTCCATTCAGTTGAAAACTGGCTACAATCCAAACAACTCCTGCTAAATGCGAGCAAAACTTGCAAATTCTCTGACACTTTAGTACTTCTTAGTGGGCATTGAGGAGTATAATCAATACTTTCTTGAGGTTCATAAGCCAAACAAAACCTTTAGGAAAATACTCTGTCTCTCAGTTGCAAAAATTTGGAACACACTCCCTTTAGCCCTTAAGACTACTTAAAGACAAAACTGCCTTCAAGAAGCAGCTTAAATCTTTTTTTCTATCAAATTGGATATGTTCATGCTCTAAACTAATACCCAAGAAACATTCAGGGATAACCTAAATTAATTTTATCACTTCTAGCTCTCTCTCTCTCACTACTACCTACACATTTTTCCCATCATATTCCATACTAGTTAGGTCATGTTACACTCAATTCCCATAATCCCTTATTACTGTTCTTTAATTTGTTTATTAACTTCCAAAGTTCACACAACTTTATCTGTATACTTACTTACTTCATACCTAGTACCTTGGTTCAGCAATGTATTGACCTTAGTCTCACCATATTTCTGCTTAGTTTCTTGCCATACTATGTGAACATTTCCATATATGTACTGTATTTCCTTCCATTCTATTTACTCCTTTATTGCATGTTATGTAATTACTTCAGAAGTATGTATACTTAAAATGTGATCTGCATTTATCTTTGTTTTTACTAACTGTTTACTTAAAACTTTTTTTTTGGAGCTTTTCTCCTCGAGTCTCTGCTGAAAAAGGGCTTCTAAGAACCCAGACAGACTATCCCGGTTAACAAATATAAAAATAAATAAATACAAATAAAATACTGCAGTTAACAAGTTTGTTTTGAAAATGGCTATCTAGACAATTGGCTCAATCCTCTTGTAATCAGTTTGTCAAGGAAGTCAAGCTGCATTTCACCAGAACCAGATCAGTCTGTTTTAAAATGTCTTCCAGTGCGCATGTTACTTTTTAATTATACCAAATGTCCCTGCACATCCATATATTATCCTGTATTCAACTGCTTTTGTCTATCAGTGTTCCAATGCACTGTTTTGTGAATCTTGCTATCTAAGCTACTTCCTTTCAGCATCCTTATCACTAATTTTGTATTCATTATTGACCTACTGCGTGAATTAACAGTGCTTTACATATTGCTGCCTATTTATTTCCATCATATTAGTTTCCTATTTCATTCAAATGCTTAACTTTCCCCTTCCTCGAATCCTCACTAAAAGCAAAACAACACAATCTGCAGTTTGAAAACAAACAAACTTTCACCAGACATCAACCATAAGCTTCACCTATAATAATCAAGCAAGCTATATTAATCAAATAGCTATGTTCTCTCTGGTACTTACCAATTTAAATTTTTAAGGTATTATTCAGATGGCAACTTGCATTTTGGATGTATCACATTTTTCTATATAAATATACTTCCATTTTAAGTACTACCTACTCTCAGGTGCACTGCTTATTTATGAAACATCCCTTGCTTGTTCTAAACATCCCTTGCTTGTTCTTTCATCACCATCTCCCAACTCCATTTTTGTTAGTTCATATTCTGTCTGTGTAAGTTGTTAAAGTAATGCTTGATACAATAACATGAAATAAAGTTTAATTTCTCTCCAGTGTCTTATGGAAGGAAAACAAAACATTTCAGTTATTATTCACACAGACCCTTTGGTTTCCAGCCTTTAAGACTGTTCCCTTCCTCCACAAAACAGGAATTTTCCTCCTTCAATTGGTATGTCTGCAGTTTAATCAATGCATTGCCTGCTTTATCAGTCTCAAATTAGACATATTTATTCTGTGTGATCTTTCTATTTTAATATCAGTAACAGAAACACCAGTCCATGTTGTGAGGCATTTTTTCATCTAAATTTTAGTGTCCTTTCATTTTGGCTTGAGTACTGCTTTAAACCTCAAGATGTACCTGCATGACCTGTCCAAGTTCAGCAAGTTTCTGTGATGTGTTCACATTTTAATTGCTATTCCATGCTTTTTCTTTCTTCCCCTTTTCAGCAGTTTCCATACCAGGTATTGAATACCTGGTCAACACATCTATTTCTCACAGCCTTCTCTTATTTGTCTTGAAGTATTCCAAGTAAGAACCAAATCAGCTTGAAAATCTCTGAGTGCATCTGGTCAATCTCTCTCTAGGGTGACTGAGGAATATTCTCCTTCAACTTTATGGCTGAGGGCTCACCACAGTAGCGGCTGAATTAGAATTAAAATGACTTGGTCCATGTGC
This sequence comes from Protopterus annectens, assembly GCF_019279795.1. Lineage (NCBI taxonomy): Eukaryota > Metazoa > Chordata > Ceratodontiformes > Protopteridae > Protopterus > Protopterus annectens. Next base: position 1,347,654,734 of record NC_056741.1, on the reverse strand, counting down.
TAGGAAATTTGTTCGTCCAGAGTATATACTGCTACACGGAAATGATGGGACTTAACTGCCCACTGCAGCAATCTCATAACCTCATGACACCAAGGGTGAGAGTGAGCTGCATCTTGTATTCTGCTGTATTAGACTACAGTCAAAGTTGTCCGACTCGGTGGAGAAGACTGTCTCTGGAAGATGGTCTTAAAAGGCTTGAAGGGACTGAAGTGCTACTGTCATTTCAAAGATAACATACAAATGAGACTACTGGGGTATTCCATGCCCCTTGAACTATATATCCATTGAAATGCTTCACTCCCCAAGAATAAACTCTGTGGTTAGCCTCCCTTGGGGAAATCTGGAGATGGAAAGGGCCATCACACTCAGGGTGTTGATAAGGTTTCTGTCACTGCTTTTTCAGAGACAGCTTGCTTGAGTAGACAGCAGCTTACTTTGGCCCTAACAAGGGCCGAGAACTGCTTGTGACCAGGAAATACTTAGTAAAAACACCCACAACGAAGACAAATAATGTTTTGTTGGCTGAATGCAACTATGATGGAGAGAAAAAGAGCAGATTTCCTCTGCAAAAGGAAGTATCCCATCTTGAGATTGAGAAAGACCTAGTTGTCTAGTAAAGAAGCACCTTGGATAGCCAGGTTTGGAATGAGCAGCAACTATGGACAAGCTTCTGGTAAATACTATTGCCTGCAAGTAGAGAAATGTCCTCAACAACCTGTTTGATGTTCATGCAAAGGTGCTGTAGGTCCCAACTCACAAGCAGTAAAACTTGGAACAACGTGGTAGGATGAGCTACACTACGACCATATGAAAGGTCTTTTTTTGAAAACCACACAAAAGTCAAGCCTCTAGATTTGAAGGAGCAACAAGGTTTACATCCTGGCCGTGAAGAGGGGGAATCAGCTGTTTTTACTTGCAGATACTGGCGGGATCATGGGAATTTACCAGTACTGTCTACATGACAGTGGACTTAGAGAAAGCTCAAGTCCACATGCCCCAGAATCCCTTTTAAAATGTGCTAAAACCATACAGGGTTTCCAGGGTTACAAGTGTTTGTTATTTGGTCCCTGTATTTCAGGAATTAGAGCTGTGCCTGTATTCTGCCTTCATTCACTTTCAAAAGTAGGACCCAAGAATTGTCTTACATCCTTTTGCTACTGTTTGTGATCTTTAAATACAGAACATCAACGTGCAGTCAAGGACTAGAGTCAGACTCAAAGTCAAATTTAACTTTACTGTCATTTAGATTATACAACTTGTGCATCACTCAACAAAATTCTGTTACTCCTTCTCAAAGTGGAGGCATTTCACATTACAATCTGTATTGCAACTGCTACTATAGACATGACACACGTTATTGTCTTAGATTTCTTTAACTGTACATAAAAACTGCACAGAAAGGGAAACTTTTCACGGTAACTATTACTGCACATTTAGGCTTGCTGTAATCATTAGTGCACATTTAAGACTGCATAAGAATATGAATTAAGAGAATCCCAGTAGGATTACTGCATCAAAGTTATTGCACAAAAATAAGAGATACTACTGTTGGAAATTCCAACAGCCTTTTCAGAGTTCAGCACAGTGATGAGTTATTCTGAGTTTAGTAGTATGATGGCCTGCGGAAAAAAGCTCTTGTTGTATAGGCCTGTTTTACATCTCATACTGTGGTAACGTTTAGCAGAAGATAAGTAGGCAGGGTGAGTAATGTCTCTAATAATCTTGTTGGCCCTACTGAGACATTGCGATAAGTGTATTTCTTGGATGGTAGGGGAGCATGGTTCCAGGGATTTTCTCTACTACCTTAACCACTTTCTGAAGGGCCTTTTTGCCCAAGGTGGAAGAGTTACTGTTCCATGTTGCGAGACTGTTGGTTAGTATACTCTTTATGGTACCTCTGTAAAAGAAAGTAAGGATTGGAGATGGGAGGTCTGCCTTTCTCATCTTTTGCAGGAAATTATGGTGGTGCTGCATTTTTTTTATAATGGCAGTAATATTAATGCTCCATGTTAAGTCATCTCTGACATGTACCCCCAAGAAGTTTGTGCTTTCCACTCTCTCTACTATTTCATTGTGGATTGTGAGTGAAGTGTGTGTTTTAAGCCTTCTTCCGAAGTAGACAATGATCTCTTTGGTCTTGTTCATGTTTAGTGAGAGACTGTTGGCGCACCAGACGATGATGTGACTAACTTTCCCTCTATAGGCGGATTCGTCAACATTGCTGTGTCATCTGAAAACTTGATGATGTGGTTCGACATGGACTTTTGCAGTGTTGAGTCAACAAAGTGAACAACAGAGGGCTCAGTACACAGCCCTGAGGAACCTCCATATTCATAGTGATGCTCTTGGAGGTTCTATTTTCAATATGTACTGTCTGAGGTCCATCTGTGAGGAAGTCCAGTATCCAACTGCATAAGGGGGTGTTTATTTCCAGTTGGCCAAGTTTCTTTATCAGGTGTTGGGGATCATTGTGTTGAAGGCAGAGTTAAAAATCTATAAACAACATTCACACATAGCAATTCTTGTTTTCCAGGTGGGCCATGGATACTCGAAGCGCCATTGAGATAGCATCTTCTGTGGAGTGATTTGGTCGATATACAAACTGGAATGGATCCAACGATGAAGGGAGACTGCATGTTATATGGTCTTTAACCAGCCTCTCAAAGCACTTCATTACTACTGAGGTGAGCACTGTGGGGCAATAGTCATTTAGGTCCAACGGTGTTGACTTCTTTGTGATAGGTATTACAGTTGCAGTTGGATATGATAGCCTGACTTGGTGAGATGTTGTAGAAATCTGTAAGAACATGCGTCAGTTGGTCAACGCATTCTCTAAGCACCCGTCCCAGGAGAGAGAGTTAGACAGTATTCAGCTGGAGATGTTGGTTAAAAGAAAACAAAACTCAAGAGAAAGAATTTAACTATCTTGACTTCTTGTTCACGAGTGAAGGAAGCTAGGAATGACAGACTGACAAAAAGATGGGTATACTGATAATCAACTCTGCAATCGGAACTGAAGAGTAGAGCCAGTGCTCTACTGGGTTTACAGATATTAGCAGAGATGGTTGGATATTTTGTGAAAATGTTCACCAGGCAACTTATGAGGTGAGAACCTGGCATGGCTCTCGGGCAGAGCCAGGCATAGAGGTTCTGTGTCCTTTGGCTTGCCGGAGGATCACAAAGGATGAGCTGGAAACAAACATCTGCTCTTCCCTAATCAGCTAGCTACCCCAAGACCATCAACAGTTCACAAGCATTAGAAAATGTATGTTCTTTGTTTCTGATGAAAGGCAGTCAAGTCAATGTAGGTCAGGACACAACTGAATTTTGTAACATGGAATAACCAAATCAAGCAGTCTGATCAGGGATAAAAATATTTCAAATGAGTAAATAAACATTCCGAAATACAAAAGTCAAACATTATTACATTACTAAAAACTACTAGCAACATTTTGCTGTGTCATTATTCAACATTTAAAGGGTACTAATTTGCAGGTAAAGGGACCCAATTATCTCACCTCTGATGCACGTCTGCCCTAGCTGAGCCATGTGGATTGAGTGGTGGCTCATCTGCTTCCTCAGGTTTATGAAATCGGAAATGATAATTCTGGCACTGCTTGGCCCCATAAAGCTGCTCAATCAGGAATACCACAGCATCATGGATAATTCCCAACATTTTTAAACCACTGACTCCTATGCCAACATAAAAAAAGCAAAATATAATCACAATACAGATTAAAACTAAAAAATATGTGGCACTAAAATTAAAAATATGGTTGATCCACTATTAGACTAATGTTTATCATCTTCTCAAAGAATTGACCAATCTGGCTGTGGAATTAGTATGTGTCTGTGTGTTTCTTACATGTCTGCATGAAACTGTACTCTGTGTGTTCGGGCTGTGGATTTAAAAGTTCAAATCTCCAAGCCATTTAATAATTAACAAACAAAGTTGCAACACTGAATGAATGCCACTTAATGAAAGTTGTGGGAAGAAAGCCTTCTGCCAAAAAGGAGTTGTGACAAGATGGGTCTGCTTAACTGCAGCTGTAAAATACAATGGGCAGAGGGCCACCACTGAGAAGCCAGATTGCAGGTACCCCTGAATCTTAAGTGAAGCAGCTGATTCTACTAGTCTGAAAGAATAGAGTGAGAAGAAGGTGGTTCAATCAAACATGATCAGTTCACAACATTCTGGGAATATGTGCCACAATGCCACAGCACAGAGTGATTTTTTAACCACTGGAAATGAAAAACAACTGGACAGTTCTAGTAAACTGGAAGATTTTGTCTTTGCCAAATCTGGTTGGGAGAAAGTAGCTTTCACGTTTTTACTTCAAGATATGTGTGCTATACTGCATTTTCAAAAGAACCTAGACATTGCCTTGCACGTAGGAACAATACAACAATCTGTGCCCCCTTCCTGGTACATGTCTAAGCTACATGAGAATCCATTCTCTGTAAAGTAACGTGAATAAAGTTAAAATAAATGCAACAACTGTACCTGCAAATGAGAGCTGTTTTAATCTGGCATTAGTGCGTGCCTCTTGAACTTTGTCAGTAAGTGACTTCCACACCTCTGGAGAGAAGAGAAAAAAAAAACAGAGTTATCTCACTTAATAAACAACAGGACACATTCTTACTATGCCTACAAGGGGAATTCTTCTTTGTCAGTCAACATTAGGGATCTCCCTCTCCATCAATCAGTATTAATCATTTTTTCCTCAAAGTTTCTTGCACTTGAGTGGTCTTTACTTAGTAAAGGTTCAAAAGAGATTAAGAAATAGCCACAGCACAAACAGCGGCATAGAATATAGTTTTAAAATGAACACTGCGAACAGTCATACATCTAATGGAAAAGCCTCAGAGTGCAGCTTTTTCTAATATGCCCTGAGCTACTACAAGGCCAAAATGAATACTGATGTCAATGCACTTGGAAAGGTGCCTAGTTATTGAATACCCCCCCACCAAGTGTAAAGAAAACAGCTTTTCAGCTTCCTAGGCTCATGCCCTGGCATCACATAAAACATGAAGTGATGTGAGGCTACACATCTGGAGAGTGATAGGCTTTCTCTTGTGTTTCTACTACAGAAAAGAAAATTAAAAAAACAAAACACAAAAAAAACTTTCAGAAGGGAACATGGGCTTATACAGATGGACACCAGATAATTAGGAGCCATAACTGTTGTCACACAACACAAGGATCCACAATTCCAAGATTCTGCAAGCTGAGGTAATGCCATAAAATTGTAAATGATATAAAAATAACAATATAACCGCACCATCAGATATGAACATGGACATAAAAACCTAACTACCATGAAATTCAAAGCCCACAGAAAGCACAAGTTGCTCAAAGGTAAATGGAGACGCATTGCTCCTTTAAAGAGCTTCCTAACAGATGGTGTAATGTTATAATCCTGCCACTTCACAAAGTCACAATAGGTGAAAACAGTTGCATTCTTTACTTGAAGATGAGACATAAATCGTAAAGGTTTCTGAGATTAATACAAAATGCAACACGATCAAATAGTGCAGCAATAATGTACAGTTGTGTACACTTTTACCATAAATGTAGATGTTAGAGTGTATTCACTGTTGCAGTCATCACATTTGGGTTATCTGCTTGCAGTAGCCATCAGTCGGCCTGATTATCAAAGTCTTGGGTCCTACGTCGGTTGCTGTCTCATCTTCCATGACGTCAGGTAGTCAGGGGTATAAAGCATGCAGCCGACGCCATTACATCAGTTTTTCTTGCCCCAGATGTCAGGTGCCCCCATAATGGGACGCAATTATATACAAGGTTACACCTCCAACAAAAAAGCAAATACACCAAAAAGCTTTAAGCATAGTAAACACGAATAGAGGCATAGTCAATAGAAGTCAGAGGGCTGGAGGGAGGGTAACCAGGACTGCAACAGTGAATACACTCGAACCTACATTTATGGTAAGTGTACACAACTGTACTATGTTCTTCATGTTTCACTGTTGCAGTCATCACATTTGGGTAGATTCCCCAAAGCTAAGGATGGGAGGATGTAATTAGATAGCATTAGGACCAGCTATAAGGCCCTGCAAGACAGCAGTGGCAAATCCAGCTCTGGATTTAGAAAAAAAATGGCAAGTGGTAATGCTTGGTGAAGGTGTGTACAGAACTCCAGGTAGCAGCTTCTAGGATGTCCCTGGTAGGGACACCTCTGAGAAAGGCTGTAGAAGTAGATGCAGCCCTGGTTGAATGTGGTCTTTATCCCCTGTGGGGTAGGTTTTCCATTATGCTTACAGCAGAAATGAATGCAATGGCCTATCCACTTAGAAATGGTTTGCTTTGAAATGGCCTTCCCCTTCTGCCCCTGCAGCAAATCCAACCAGCAGCTGTTCAGATTTCCTGAGAGGCTTAGTCCTGTCCAAGTAAAATCTAAGTTCTCTGTGCACACCCAAGGAGTGCAGTATTCATTCCCCTTTGTTCTGTGGATTAGAAAAGAAGGTTGACAAATGAATGGACTGATTAAGGGCCACACTAGATACCACCTTGTACATGAAGGCGGGATTGGTCCTAAGGGACACCCTGTCAGCATTAAAGATGATGAAAGGCTCCACTGGCATGAGGGCCTGTAATTCAGACACCCTTCTTGCTGAAGTGATGGCTAGAAGAAAGGCTGTTTTCCAAGGAAGGAATTTCAACTCTGCATTTGCAGCTGACTCAAAGGGAGGTAGAGTGAGCTTTTCCAATACATAGTTAAGGTCCCAAGCTGGAGTAGGGACTCTCCTCGGTGGTCTTAAGTTTTTGGTCCCTCTGAGGAATTGCATCAGTACTGGATGAGAGAAGAGGGGTGGTTCTGTACTGTAATGAGTTGAAATGGCTGAGGCATGAATTTTGATGGATGAAAAGGAAAGGCCCTTGTGAAGCATCTCAGTTCAGTATTGAAGTATACGGGGTAAATTGGGCACTGCTGTGCCCATCCCTGGAGTTTGGCTCCAGGAACAGAATCTTTTCCATTTTTCAGCATAGGATTTTCTAGTACTAGGCCTCCTTGCCTCCAAGATGACATCCATCACTTGCTTATTGAGGGATGGTAATGGAGAGATCATGTAATTAGCCAGGCTGTCAGGTTCAGGGATTGAAGCTGTGGGTGCAGAATCTGGCCCCCCTGCTGGGACAGCAGGGCAGGGGTCTGAGACAGGTGCCATGGTGCCAGCAGTTACACACTGCACAAGAGGGGGCACCAGTGTTGGCGTGGCCAGTTTGGTGCAATCAGTATTGTCCTTGGTTTTTCCTGTTTGATCTTTAGTAGTACCTTGGAGAGGAGAAGCAGAGGGGGAAGGCATAAACAGGGCATCCACTTTCCAAGCTTGTTTCTGGGGAGTCCTTGTGCAGAATTTGTCCAATTGGTACTTCTGGGGGAAGGCAAACCGGTCTATCTCTGGGCTCCCCCATTTGTTTCTCAACATGTTGAATATCTTCGGTTCCAGTTTCCACTTGTGTGGGTCCATGAGACTTCTGCTTAGGTCGTCTGTCAGTGTATTTAGCTTTCCTGGCAGGAAATGAGCCTGTAAGTGCACTTGGTAGCTCAAGGCTATGTTCCACAGAGCCATGGCTAGTCTGCAGAGAGGGTATGAGTGGATTTCCCCCTGCTTGTTCATGTACCACATAAAAGTGGTGCTGTCCGTCTTTACCAATAATTGTCCTGGAAGAATGTGGCCCTTGAAGGCTGTCAGAGCATTCTGTACATCTAACGTTTCTTTTTGATTGATATGCAAGTGTATTTGATTTGGGTTCCATTTGCCTTGAATGCACTGCCCTGCCAAGTGAGCCCCCCCCCCCCCCCAATGCACAGTCTGATGCATCTGTTGTTAGGGCTTGGATGGCATGGGGTAGAGTGAATGTCAGTCCCTTGTTTTGGTGGCAGGCCTCTGCCCACCAAAGGAACTCTATCTGTAGACCAGATATGATAGGAATCATTAATTCTAGATCTTGAGAATGTTGACACCATAGGCTTTTTAGATACCACTGTAGTTTCCTCATATGCAGTCTTACATATGGAATTAGTAGAATGCAAGAGGCCATGAACCCCAGGGCTTCCAGTATTTTCCTTGCAGATAGCTGGGTCTTGCTGGCCAGTAGCTTGAAGTAGACTGTCAATTGAATGTGTTTCTCTGGCGTGAGGCAGGCCATCTGGGAAGTTGTATACAAGCTTGCTCCCAGGAATACAATTTGTTGGCAGGGTACAAGATGTGGTTTCTTTTTGTTTATGGTGTACCCCAGAGACATTAGCATTTCTTTAAAAATGCCAGATGATTTAACAGTTATGTCCTGGCTTTCGGCTTGAATTAGACAATCGTCTGCAAAATGCAATGACTGGAGCACTTTGTGAATACCCTGGGCACAGTAGATAAGCAAAGGTCAGTGCAGAGAACTGATAGTGCAAGTAGCCTGCTCTGAAGCGTAGGTATCTTCTGCAAGATTCCCTTATTGGGATGTGCAGGTAGGCTTCCTTTAAATCCAGTGCTGCCAACCAGGCAACTTTGCCTAGCATGGGAAGCAGCTGATGAAGAGTTTGCATCTTGAATTTTGGGATTACCAAAAATATGTTTAGGATAGACAGGTCCAGGATAGGATGCCAGGAATTGTCTTTTCTGGGTACCAGGAAAAGTCTTGAGTAGAAACCTTGTCCCCATTCTTCTTCTGGGACAGGTTGAATAGCCCTGATGCTTAAAAGAGAGAGAACTTGCTTTTGAGCCTCTGCCCACTAAATTTGGGGGTAGATCTGGCCAACCGTTTGGGGTTGGGAAGGAGTGGAAGTGGAATCTGTATCCTTGGGAAACTATATTTAAAACCCATTTGTCCTGGGTAATGAGTTCCCAATTTTTTGCATGTAGGGCAATCTTTCCTCCCTAAAGGAACATGCAGTTGAGCAGGGCTTGGAAGGTTTAAAGTTAAGTCACTGAGACAGTTCACCATGGGGAAAGTCTTACTACTCCCTGCTTTGGAAGTGGAAGCCCTCCCCACTGCTTAGGCCTGTGAGTACCTTGGGACTGAAGCCTGTGTGTTCTGCTGGTTCTGGGTTTGGACTTAGAAGGACTGGAAGTGGCAGGAAAAGACTAATTCTTAGAGGTCCAATGCCTACTAAATCTGGGAGGCTGTACTTGCAGGAAATCTTTAACAGTTTGCACAGATTTAGCTTTTTCCTACCTCTTTTTAAGTACTACTACTGCTTTGTTGCCAAACAGGCAGTCTTGGTTTAAGGGAGCAATCAGTAATTTAGCTTTAACATGATCTGGCAAAGATTGGTCCTTAAGCCAAGCATGCCTTCTAAGTACAGACCCAGTGACGGCAGCCCTGCATGATGCCTCGAATGAATCAAAACCACACTGCAAAGTATGTTTTCCAACTTGTTCAGCAGAATCCATTAAATCCTGTAAATCTTTATTTTCAGCACAGTCAGGAATCAACATCATTTTCTGTTTAAGCAATCCGATGATATGCTGCTGACACTTTAACATATGAAACTAGCAGTTTAAGGCCCTAATGGCCAAGGTTGCAGAACTGTATACCTTCTTACCTCATCTATCCAGCGCCCTGGAATCTCTATCAGAGGGGGTAGTAGTTGGCATTAGTAGCCTTAATGCCCTTGGGTCCCTGTGAAATGGTCTCAGGATCTGCAGTAGGATTTTTAAAGAGGAACTTGTGAGAGTCAGGTACCCTGTAATACCTATCAGGATTTCTGCGAGCAGGAGATAAAGAATCAGGGGCAAGGCTAGATTCTGAGAAGGCATCATCTACAATGTCCAGTACAGGAGAGATAGCTAAAGGCGTGTGTTGAGGCAGGAGTAAGAAATCCCTAAGCCTATTTTTGGAGTCAGAGTAATCCTGGCTTTCCCAGCGAAAATGCTTCCTGAGAGTATGCAAGGTTTCACCAAAAGAGAAATCCTCCGGAGGGGATGCAGAGGGAATGGAGTCCTCTGCATCAGAATCTTCATAGGTAGATAAGGGCAAACCCTGGTCATCAGAGAAAACAGAAATTTCAAAGTCCCGATCAGAAGAATCAGAAGGAAAATCAGTCCTAGATCTCTTGGAGGTGGAAGGGTGGCTTCACCTGATTAGAATAATAAGGTCTTCAGCCATTCTTATTTGTTTTTTAGGCATAGGGGCCTGACCATGTGGTCTGGGCATTGGTTTTCTAGGCATGGATCAAGTTTTAGGCCTTGAAAAAGAAGATGGCGTCGGTTTAATATGCAAGTCAGTAGGCCTGAATACACCCTCGGAAGCCGGTGCCTGCACAGAAGCTCCGGACCCATCCAAGGTAGAGACATCCGCAGGTTCCACAGTCGAATAAGCATCTCGCAGCATACCGGACTCCGAGTGGGTCTCAGTAGAGGCCTGCAAATCTGAAGTAGCGGGTATCAGGGGCTGCAAAAGCACCTCAATGAGCACTGGCTAACTGGTGACTAGCTTAGAAGAAGCGTCATTGGCAGCTTTGGACCTATACGGTCTGTCTTTATCTTTGCATTTTTTCGTAATATCGGTAATCGGGTGGCTTACCGAAGCCATTTCTGGATAAACTGAACTGAGTACCAAAATTTTTAGACGCATAAATGAACTGATGATGAATAGTACGAGGTTTGAATAAGGCACAAAACTGACAGCGAGGTACGTCGTGGTCTGGGCCTAAGCAAGGAATGCAGTACGAATGAAAATCTTTATGAGGTATATGCTTTCCACAAGAAATACAATTGTTAACTTTTACTGACATTGGTTTAGAGCAAGAAAAAGATTCCCCAACGGAGTACTAAGTGTAGTTGAAGACTTCAGATCTGAAAATCGAAAATGAAAATTTCAGGAGTCGGCCGACCGGCACTTGCGAACTGCTTCTGCTTCTGGCACCGCACAGCAAGAAAGACTGATGTAATGGCGTCGGCTGCATGCTTTATACTCCTGACTACCTGATATCCTGGAAGATGAGACGGCAACCGACGCAGGACCCAAGACTTTGATAATAAGGCTGACTGAGGGCTACTGCAAGCAGATAACCCAAATGTGATGACTGCAACAGTGAAACACGAAGAACATCCATTGTTCTGTCTATATGTAAACATTTTATTTGGTCGAGTACAATCTGCTTGGTGGATGGCTTCCTGGCAGCTTCATTCACTTATTGAATTCCAGCCAGGTCTGATGGGATTACACAGGTGAAGAAGTGGAGGCAGTTGTCTTAAATAGGAGAAACCTCCTTAACACAACCATGAGGACTTTGTGTACTACAACAGACATGAGAGAAAAAAACCCCACCCTTCTCAGGCAAACACAGTGAGACCTGTCAGGTCCATGTCTCACAGACAGAATGTCTCAAATTCAACCCTAAACAACCTAGGCTTGATCATGGTCCAAGCACTGTAGTAGGTAAAGGAAGAGTGGGTGTGAATAACAGACACTGCACCACTAGCAACAAAAAGCAGACAAATATTATCAGACTTGTGCTGGATTCTGCCAAGTCGGTGATAGTAGCCTCCCTACCTAATAAATGCACAACAGAAGGTACTGCAACCCCAAATGGTTATGTTGGTTACCAGGGGAAGGGTTAAGTATTCACAAAATGCCCCTTAGCTCTGCTCCATTACAGATGCAGTCTTGTGGACAGGGACTCGTGCAGTTTTGTATCTTGAAAGGACCAATTAGGCTGAATTCGCTATCCAACCTGACACATTCTGATAGTCCAAGTTGGGGGTGGAGGTTACACCAGACTATCAGGCTGTACTGACTTGGATGTGTCCTGCTTTCTGGCACAGTGAAATAATGAGGCACTAAAGGGAATTAATCACCTTCATACCTGCCTAGACGAAAACTCCTTCCATTCTGAATTTCCCTTGTTCAACAGAAAGCCGTAGCTAGAACAGGAATTAATGGTCTCAAGAGTGAGGCTGATGGTCAGCAGACAGGACAACTAAAAGCAAATATTAAAATAAACAAAGGAAGATTTAAGCCCAGTTTTTGCCTTTCATTTCTGAACCTTGCAAATGAGACATGAAAATGGGGTGTGGAGAAATATGGAGAATATATCCACCATGAACTTTTCTGCCCAATTTACATCAAATAGAACACCTGACTCTGTAAATCCAGAAAATGACTGAAGGTGTAGCTCAAGGTAGACTCTGCCTACAGAATGTTGCCATTAGAACATCACTGCTCCACCCTGGGGCATGGCTATCACCCCTCTGAAGTGGGGGGCCCAGGAAGCAGCACTCCCTGTATAGCTCTGAGGAGGACAACAGCAGGTGGCTTCACATGGCTGAGGAGTCCTTCTCCCAAACTGCCACTTCCCCTGAACCATTTGTCAATAAAGCACTCACAACCATAATCTGCTCCAAGTTTAGGTTTAGGTTCAGGAAAGGGAGACCTGAATGCGACTGTCACCATTTCAGGGCTCAGATGCAAAGGTATAACATTAGGAAGATTCAAGACAACAATGTGACTCTGCAGCAGCTGATATCTCGCAGCAGCAGCACTCATCCTCAGGCATGCAAAGGGGACAGTGATGGCTATGGTCACCTTCAAGCCCAGAATGCACAGTAAGGTCAGAGCCTGGATCCTTGACTGCCTTGATGAGGATGCAGTGAAATTCATGACAAACTTGTCTTGCAAATGGCAAAAATAACACAAGAAGGTGTCTAACTGTGGTCTGATAAAGTAATCCTTGGAGATGGGCTCATAGAAGCTTTATGGTCACCCAAGAGGTGGCAACCACAGCAGCCAACCAGGGATACCAGTAAGGGCCAGTCATCTAGGTAAACAATCATAAGAAGTTACCCAGCAAAACTTTAACCACCATGGCCAACATACCTTGGTAAAATGAGTACAATGAAAGTGATCACCACTACTGGTAAACTGAAGGAACCCTCTCTGTTCAGACCCCAGATAGCAATGTGTTAAAAGTCATCCCTTACAATCAGTGGCACTATCAAGGCACCCACAGATAGTGTGAGCACAACATGAATAGTCATCTCAAACACAATAATCTGGATGCATTTTTATGAAGTCTAGGATGATGAAACTGTAGGCTGCCATCGTCTCTGAAACCAAGATCAGGATGGAGAATAGAATACAAGGCCTCATTCTGGAGTAGGGATAGTTTCCATACACACTTAAAGGAGTAAGTGGATTGGGTTCCTGATAGGATCCTGTTCCAGGGAGCAGCCCAAAAGCTCTAAGTCATGGCCTACTGTGATCATGATAACAGAAACCATAAAGGTTTTCAATAGTGAAGACTGCCTGCTTCCTGCTTATACTTCAAAAAGTCATCAGGACGTGGAAAGGTTGGCTAAATAAAACCCTCCTTTAAAAAGGACATCTTGTAGGAATTGCCAGAGTCTACTGTCAAAGGTATAGCTTCAGCACACTCAAAGTTACAGCAAATCACATAACAGTACACAGCCTTGACCATACCCTTCTTCAGCAAAGACTCTGAGATACAGAAAAAGTCTTGAACTAGGACTGATGAGGTATGGGTGGGGAAGACTTCCTTGTCCTGGCTGCAGCCAACTATTCACAGCTATATGACTAGTAGGGCCACTTGCCAAGACTATGTTGGCCACTGGCATTATCCAGATTTTCAAATTATAGATGGGCAGTGACCCCCACACACACACACACACAAGAAAACTAGAGAAGCTAGGGATGCAACTCTTCCAGGATCCTTTTTATGTACCAAAGCACAAGACAGCTACAAGCTACTGCTTTTGCTAGTCAAGACTGAGGTCATTTCTACAGCTGGCTTACCACCAAGGTAGGAAGGACCAAGCCTTATCCTTTATGTCTTTGGCTTTTTGATACTGCTTGGATAAACATTGAGCATTGTGTGAAGGACCCTCTTACCAATCTCCATGTTAGGACTTTCAATTGCTGCCATATTAGGCACAGTGATATAGGCCAGTAGTTCCTCACTAAACAGTCTACAGGTAAGTGGGCTGACTCACTGGCAGTTACGGATGTGCTTAATGTCATTCTCCTCTCCATAGTACAACATATGGCATGCACCAACACAGGGTACCCACTCTTCTAAGCAAGACAGCTTCCAAGGACAAATTCTAGACTGTAACAGATGAGAGGGTGAATCCAAATGAAGACCCACAGGTAAAAGTTTTCAGCGTTAGATCTGTCCTTTTCCTGTTACTACAGGACCTGATCAAAGGATTTTGTTTTTCGATTACATTTATGAGTGCCAACTACCATTGCATGTGTGTGTTACTACCACACTGACAAACCTGATGTGCAGATGGGTTGGGTGGCTGCACAAGAGAATAGTCATCTAGTCATGACAGAAGACAGACACATGGACAGTGGCTGAAAAGGAAATGCCCAAGCAAAATGTTTGTAAAAATGGAATAGTCTACCAGATCTTAAGGCCATCAAAAAATTAAGGTATACAAAATGAGGTGGGGGGGGAATAAAAGAATGGGATAAGCCACATCATAAACAAGCTGTTGAAACAACCCCAAGGGGCATGAGGACAGACATTACATTGTAGACTGTATGAAGTGTATGCTTAAATTCCAGAAGCAATACAACACGTATAAAAGATAAGAGTATGCAATAAAAGCAATGGACAGAACCAATGTCCATCCATAAAGAACACATTTAACCTGATGACATCTACAGCACTATTACACCTATGTTTTTGACACAGATGTATATATTTTTATTTATACACATCCAATACATGCTACTAAAACTTACCTACTTATTACATGGGTACTCAATCCTCACACCATCCAATCAGTCCCTAACTTTAAACCTGTATTTCAGTAACAGTGAATAAAACACAAACAAAATCAAATCTCACACACAAACTAAAAACACTAAATTTCCCAAACAAAATCCCACTTAAATCAAATACCTATGGTAAAGATGCTGGGCCCACTACTACTACTTATGTATTCTAACTCGGAGATTGCACAATTCTCAGGGAAAAAGCAAATTCCCCAACTTCAAGAATTGTCTCATCTGTGATCTGCTATTTTTGTTGAGAAGTGGCAACCATTTGTTTAGTCATCCAAATTGTGCAAACTAAACAGATGTTGGCCAAAGTAGAAATGTAGTCACAGAAACAGCAGTCAAAAAATACACATAAAACTGGAGAAACCACTTTATAAGAACACAGCAAAGCTTTCAGGCATAAAAAACCCATTCCTCAGTGCATTACAATATAAATGTAAGAAACATACTGAATTTTTATGGCCACATGCTCCCAATGCTCATCGTTCTATATAGGAAAAACTACAAGAAAACTGAAAGATAGAATAGTAGAGCACAAGTCAGAAATAAGGAGAGCAGTGGCCACAAATGCACTATATAAACATATAGCCGTAAATGGTGTTCATCATAGATTTTTATTTAGGGTTATCCGTATGGTTAAACCCACACCACGTGGAGGTGACATTAACAATTTACTTGAACTAAAGGAATACGAATGGATAACTAGGTTAGCAGCACATCATGCACCAGGACTTAATGATTTCACCACTTTAAAACCTGTCCTAAAATATCTACAACGTACTAAACTGAAATAACACTGATATTGTTGTAGGTTAACAGCAGAATAAATTTGAGGTTTTCATAATCTTATTACTTAATATTGGTTTTAAAATATATATTAAATTTAAGTAATATTGTCACTGTATTAACTATTAGAATGTTTATTTTTTATATTGGAAAATTTTCTATATTGTAAAAACTTTTTTAATAGTTTGTGTGTCATATGACCATTGGGCTGCTGGTCATGTGACGATGACCCTGTATAAATTCAGTATGTTTCTTACATTTATATTGTAATGCACTGAGGAAGGGTTTTTTATGCCTGAAAGCTTTGCTGTGTTCTTATAAAGTGGTTTCTCCAGTTTTATGTGTATTTTTTGGCCAAAGTAGAAATATCATATACGTGTGTGTGTGTGTGTGTGTGTGTGTGTGTGTGTGTGTGTGTGTGTGTGTGTATATATATATATATATATATATATATATACACACACACACACATACACATATATATGTGCAAACACACACATATATATATATATATATATATATATATATATATATATATATGTGTGTGTGTGTGTGTGTGTATATATATATATATATATATATATATATATATAGATATAAATACATATACATATATATATATATATATATATATATATATATATATATATATATATGTATAGATAGATAAACTCAATGTCTTTTTTTGTTTTGACTGGGCAGTTGCCTTTTTCATTCTTTTCCTAATTGGAATAGGGTGTGGTTGCCAAAGGAGAATATACATTTTTTCCCGTTCATATAATGGATGGAAAATGTGTACTTTTCTTTACATTGTGGATATATATTTTTTTATTTTAGTAAAGATTTTACTGCTTGTGGGTACAGGACTTAGGCTGGCTGAATGATTCTTTTTGTGATATGTGTGAGGGCTCACAACTGTGCTTTAGAGCTTGGAGCAGGAAAGGTGGACGGGTACGATTGCTTTTAATTATAATAACTGTTGTGGGAAAGCTTTGCAGCATGCCATACTGACAAGTCAGTTATGTCGAGATTTTTATTTTTTTAAATACTGACTTATGTTAAAATTAATTTTTTTGTAGTAATATGGTAGCAGTTGGTTGCCCACATGTGCCTATGCACTTTGAATTGCATTTTGAAATATTGCTGCTTAATTAAGGTATTCTCTCTCTCTGTGCTTTTAAAGTTTACTACTCTCTGCTGTTTTTCGAGACTACCTTTTGGTTTTGTTGCATCTTAAAGAGGAAACATTTTGCAGGCCTTTCTATGTTATAAATTACCTTGACCTCTATGTTACTGACAGACACTGACTGCAAAGCTTAAACACATTTGATCTTGGCACTTCTGAATATATCCCAGTCTGCTGGTCTTCACAATTCTGGTGTGGATTTCAGATTGGACTGGTAATCTACATTTGTTGGTGGTGTTTCAGACAATTTTTTTTGTCTCTTGTGAGTATGTTTCAGGGGTCTTCTATGACAATTTCTTTCATCATCCATGACGCCCAAAATGCCAATGGACTGCTCCATGTTAAGGATTCGTTCATTCTTTGATACTGAAGGTATGATAAACTTAAGATATTGCAGAAGACTGCCTTTATTATTATTCCTCATAACACTTTTCTGTTTATCTTAGTAAGCTGCTTGACATGAAATTTTACTTGTCTATTATAGGTTCATAGGACAATACTAGACTATTGGCCCGGAGGCCCTTATAAGCCTAGCCAAGAATTTCACCCATGTTACCACAAAGTCAGCACCTGTTTCTCCTGTCCAGCAGGGGCACAGGTGGGATCCCAGGGGTATATTCTCTGTTCCCCATCCAGTCCAGATTCCTCTTAAACAGGGCTAATGAGGTACTCTGCTTGACATGGACAGGGAGTCCATTTTACAGATGGGGGAGTCTTTGGGACACAAATCTATCTCGTCAACAAGTTCTATGAATGTCACAGACCAGGTTGAGGCTTTGCATGCAGGTTGCGCAAGTGAAGTTTGACTTGCGGATATGTAGCAACTCCATCAAGGCTGAGTCTGAGATGGCCTTGTATGCCAGATACAGGTCACCTCTCAGCAGTCTTGTACAGAATGAGTAGAGGGACAGGGCTTTTAGCCTATCTGTATAGGATAGGTGCTTGAGACCCTGAATTTTCCTGGTCAGGAACCTCTGTGGTCTCTCCAGTTGCTGCATGTGCTTAGCAAGGTACATGCTGAAGTGGGCATTATACTCAATAATGGGTCTGATAAGGCAGGAGTACAGGGATGTTATGACCTCCTTGTTCCTGGATGAAATACCCTTACTTATTAGGCAGGCCATGTAGAAACCCTTTTGCACAACGGAGGCAACGTGGTGGCCAAAAGTCAGGCTGCTATCAACCTGGGTGCTCAAGTCCCTGACGACTGATTGCATGCTTAGTACATGGTTATTAATGTGATAATTAGTGGAGACTTCATTTTCTGCAAAGGCAATTATGATGCATTTCTTGGCATTCAGTTTGAGGCCATGTTTTTGGTACCAGTCATTAGTTTGGATACGGCCCTCTTGAAGGATGTTTACATCACTATGGGAATTTAAGACAGTGCCCAGGTTGCAGACATCTACAAACTTGGTCAGCCACAGACCACTGGTTTTGGTTTGCACCTCAGAAAAGTATATACCAAACAGTACAGGCCCCAAGACCGATCCTTGGGGTACGCCACTGATTACGGGTCTACTACTAGAGGTGGCTTCCCCTATGTTGACTGAGTAGGTTCTATCAGTGAGCCAGTTAGCTACCCATCTGGTAACATATGGGTTGTTGTTGCCTAGTTGGGAGAGTTTATCTATTATGCCTGAGTGGGGAATAGTGTCAAAGGCTTTGGCTAAGTCAAGTTAGGCAGTGTACACAGTCTTCCCCTCATCCATGGCTTTGGTGACTATTTCAAAAAAGTCAAACACATTTAACAGTCATGATCTCCCTTTAACAAAACCAAATGTGTGGGGTCAAGCTTTGGGAGGTTGCAAATGTCCTTGCTTAAAAGGTCTGTGATAATACATTCCATGACATTGCAGATCAGGTTAGTTAGGCTGATGGGCCTATAACTGCCTGGGTCGGTGTTGGCGGGTGCACCACTTTTGTGTAGAGGAATGACAGTGGCTGTCCTCCATTCAGCTGGGACAAAGCCGGCGCTCAAGCAGCTTTGGTTGAATAGGGTGCCTAATGGTGCTGAGAGCTCTTGCCTGACTTCATGTTGGATGCAGCCAGGGATGTTGTCAAGTCCAAAGGAGGCTTCATTTTTTGCCTTTGAGAGGGCACTAAAGACCTGCTCCCTGGTGATGAGGGGAGGGGGGGCAGGTATTGAAGATGTCCTGGTTTACTGATGAGGGGGACGGGGGGTGAAGTTTTCACTGAATCTGTCTGCCAGCAGGTTGGCTACATCTACTGTGTTTGTGTATGTGGTGTTCTTGAGCACTAGTTCAGAGCAGATTTGGATGTTACCTTTGAGATTGTGGAAATATGTGAAGGTGGCCTTGTGACTGTCTTTATTGGATGTGGCCAATGTGGACTCGAAGTCAAGTCTCAGAGGATTTCTCCAGTGACCTTATTCGCTTGTTCGGACAAAGGAGAAATTGCTTCCAACTTGGCTCCTTCTTCGTCCTGGACAGCAATTCTTTCCTTTTATTATAGAGTTTGTTTATTGCGGCTGTCCACCAGTTAGGTTTACTCTTCCTTGACTTGTCTAAACATGGGCTAAACTCTTGGCTAGCTTATAAGGGCCTCAGGGCCAATAGCCTAGTAACTTCCTATGATCCTATGACTGAGGAAGACGACTTGGTTCTGTTAGCTATTGCCAAGTGCATGCAGCTATGTAGGTGTTCATACAGTTTTCTGGTGTAGGTTTGGACATTAGTGCTAGTTCCAAATGAAGAGACGGTGGCTGTGAAGCTGCTTCTACCTGCTCTCAGAAGGCTGCATCAGCTTTGGAAAAAATTTTTTTTTTGGGTGGGGGTTGGGGAGATGGTGACTTTGAAAGTGATCGCTTGATCACTTTATGGTCAGATCTTGCCAAGGAGGATGTCACTGTGGGGGTGCTACAGTGGCTACTCATGTTGGTTAGTAGCAGGCCCTGTATATTTTCACCTCTTGTGGGGATGCTGACCAGCTGATCTAATGCATTAGCATTGCCGAAGTTGAGGAATCTCTGGGTGTTCCCTCATAATTTTTCCATTTTGATATCTGTTAACCTGCAACATTTGGCTGTATCAAGAAAGTTTCAGCTCTGCTCTTACAGGAGAGCTTATTTTAACTGTGAACTTCTGTCAGAGGGTTTAATATCAAATGTTATCATTGTGTGTTACTTGGATGATGAATTCTATTTGGAAGTTCAGTTGGGCTTTCTTCTGCTACACAGTTTTCTTGTTTGACAATTCGCAAGTAAGTGTTGATGTCATTTACTGCATCAAAAACTCAAGTGTTGATGTTGTTAGACTGAGGATTTTCATTGTATTCTGAACTCAGTAAAGCACATTAAGGTAGAATAATAGGCCTGAAAACAGAGTCAGACTTGTGTTTTCATGTATGTATTCAGTTTCAAGGAAAGACAGTTCAGTAGAAAGGAAAATATAATCTTGTTGGCTAAGCAGGAGATATGCAGATATAATAGTTCTCAGGTACAGCTATGTGCACTTGCAGTGGAACTCTAGATTAAAAAAAAACAGACTGTGAGGTACATGCAAGACAAGGCCTGGAAACCAAGGCTAAAGAAGTATGTAAAACATTACAGGGTTTGGTATTATTAGGAAATACTTCAGATACAGTCAGTTAAGTTAGTTTTTAGACTGCTAAGCAAAAGCACTTTGCAGTACAGACAGTACAGCCTCAGTACCAAAATCAGGTCAAATATCCATACTATTCAGGAGGAGACTGTTTCAGCTGATATAATTCTGGAAAAATTAGAATATACATGCAGAAACTCTGCATACATTTATCAGCACTGTTACTGTTATCCAGCATTCCAGAATTTGTACAGACTATTATTTATCAGCACTGTTACTGCAGATAGTATTTGGACATTGTTAACATCTAATAAAGCATTCTTAACCAAACTATAGTGTGTCCAAAATTCATTCTGAAAGGTAAACAAGACTTGGCCCATAAAGGATAGACTGGTATCTGTTCAGCACAAGTTTGGATAATTAACAAAATCATTAATTCCAGTAAATTCCAGTATACTACACTCTCATCAGTTCTTATAATGACAAGCCTACCATTGATGGGGGTGGGGTGGGGTGGGGGGGACAACAGTTAAAGTAAGTCCCCAAACCTCATAGCAACCTTATCACAGCAGTCAGACTGTGTGTATTCTACAACAAAGACTTCAGGGCAAAGTAAAAGCAGTCTCTGACACTTTTTTTCCCAGTCTATCAGTAACTACAGCAGAAGTGTTTCGTAACAGACTTTTCATCAGCACACCAGTGTTCTTCCAGACGGGAGACTGTGAACTCCATACAAAATAAGGCCACTACCAACAATACTACAATTACTCCTTACACAGCAGACCTTTCAGTAAGACACCGCTTATTTTCCAGATGTAAACTTCATACAGAAAAAAGCCAGAGCAGATGACATATAGTAACTGTGGGTGTTGGACAGATTGCAGAGCACCAGTGTTTATTCAAAACACTACTTCAGGAAAAGCCTTCAAAGAATTATCAACAGACCATCAGTATTTCAGAAAGTCCAATCTAAAAACTTCAGCAGTGTTCCTTCAGAACGTAAAATACATTATCGAGTTAACAGCAACGTACTTCATTCTCCATATACTTTCAAGCTTCCAGTGTGATGTCACACAGCTAAGAAGCAAGAAAAAGTTTAAAAAGTTGCAGACAAGACACAATCATAAAGTTATGCAAGAATTTATACATTTTTTTAGCTAAGTCATTCAGTAATTATCAAAATAGTCAGTCAGCCCGAACACCAGAGTCTTAGGATTTCTGTGTCGGATGCTGTCGCCTCTTCCATGACGTCATGTCATCAGGGGTATAAAACATGCAGCCGATGCCATTACTTAGTTTTTTCTTGCCCCAAATGTCAAGGAACCCCCAAAATAGGAAGCTATTAAATGGTGTGGGACACCTCCAGTAAAAAGTAAATACCACTGCCATAAAATATGGCCATAAAGAGGATAGGTAGAAAGGATATAGAAATCCAGGGGGCTGGAGGGAGGGAAACCAGGACTGCAACAGTGAATACACTCGAACATCTACATTTATGTTAAGTGTACACAACTGTACTATGTTCTTCGTGTTTCACTGTTGCAGTCATCACACTTGGGTTGATTCCCAAAGCTGAGGAAGGGTGGAGGCAGTCAAGAAGTGTTAGGACTAGCTAGCAGGCCTTGTAAGACTGCTGTAGCAAATCCCGCTCTGGATTAGAAAAAAAAAAAAAGGTAGGTGGTAATGCTTGGTAAAGGGGTGTGTACACAACTCCAGGTTGAAGCTTCCAGGATGCCCCTGGTAGGGACTCCCCTGAGAAATGCTGTAGAGGTTGAGGTAGCCCTAGTGGAATGAGTTCTGATTCCCTGTGGGGTACGTTTTCCATGGTGCTTGTAGCAGAAATGGATGCAGTATGCTATCCATTTGGAAATGATTTGCTTTGAAATGGCCTTGCCCTCTGCCCCTGTAACAAAGCTGACTAGCAGCTGGTCAGATTTTCTGAAAGGTTTAGTCCTGTCAAGGTAAAACCTGAGCTGTCTGTGCACGTCCAAGAAGTGCAGGATCCTTTCTCCTTTATTCTGAGGATTAGGGGAAAAAGGTTGGCAAATGGATGGATTGGTTTAAAGCCACACTGAATACCACCTTGGGCATAAATGATGGGTTAGTCCTGAGGGAAACCCTGTCAGCATGGAAAATAATGAAGGGTTCCACAGCCATAGAAGTAAGGCTGTTTTCCAAGAGAGGAATTTTATGTCTGCTGAAGCAGCAGGTTCAAAAGGGGTAAGTGTGAGCTTCTCCAGCACAAAGTTGAAGTCCCAGGCCAGGGTGGGAGCTCTCCTAGGGGGCCTGAAATTGCTAGCTCCTCTCAGGAACTGTTTGATGAGAGGGTGAGAAAAGACAGGTGGCTCAGTATTATAATGAGCTGAGATGGCAGAGGCATGAATCTTAATGGATGAGAAGGATAGGTCTCTGTGGAGCAGCTCTGCTAGGTAATCAAGGATTAGAGATAAGGTGGGCACAGTTGTGTCCTTTCCTTGAGACGGACTCCAAGAACAATATCTTTTCCACTTTTCAGCATAGGATTTCCTAGTGCTAGGCCTTCTGGCTTCAAGGATGACGCCCGGCACCTGTTTGCTGAGGGCTGTTGGGGGTGTATTCAGGGGATAAGCCAGGCTGCAAGGTTTAAGGTTTGCAGCTGTGGATACAAAATCTGTCCCTCCTGCTGAGACAGCAGGAAAGGGGTCTGATGTAGGTGCCAGGGTGGCACTGCTGTCAGACTGCATAGGAGTGGGTACCAGTGCTGGCGTGGCCAGTCTGGGGCAATAAGGATTGTCCTTGGCCTGTCCTGTTTGATCTTGAGTAGTACTTTTGAGAGGTGGGGCAGAGGAGTAAAGGCATAAATTGAGAGGTTTACCCTTGTAAAGGATAGGGCATCCACCCTCCAGGCTCTGCTGTGAGGATTCCTGGTGCAAAATTTGCTCAATTGGTGGTTTCGAGGGGAGGCAAAGAGGTCCACCTCTGGTGTCCCCCACCTCTGGATTAGAAGTCTGAATGAGTTGGGTTCCAGTTTCCACTTGTGTGGGTCCAGTAGATTTCTGCTTAAGTCGTCTGCCAGTGAATCTTGGTTTGCCTGTCAGGAATTGAGCTTGCAGGTGCACTTGGTAGCTCAAGGCTGTGTACCACAGGGCCACGGCTAACCTGCAGAGTGGATAGGAATGAGTTCCCCCCTGCTTGTTTATGTACCACATAACAGTGGTGTTGTCTGTCTTTATCAGGAGCTGTCTTGGAAGGATAAGGTATTTGAAGGCTGTCAGAGCATTCTGTACAGTTAACATCTCTTTTTGATTGACATGCAGGGGACTTTGTCCTGGGCTCCATTTGCCTTGAATGCATTTGCCTGCCATGTGAACCCCCCATGCATAGTCTGATGCGTTTGTTGCCAGGGTGTGGATGGTGAGGGGATGAGTGAAAGGAAGTCCCTTGTTATGGTTGCATGCTTCTGCCCACCAAAGGAACTCTGCCCTTAGACAAGGTACGATAGCAATCACTGTTTCCAGGTCCTGAGAATGTTGATACCAAAGATGTTTTAAGTACCACTGAAGTTTCCTCATATGCAGTCTTGCATATGGAATTAGTAGAATGCATGAGGCCATGAAGCCTAGGGCTTGCACAAGGAAGCCCGTAGGATTTTTTGCAGGGGGGGTGCAAACCCAGAGCTCCTCCCACACAGCCCCCCCTTGCCCACGCAGCACCCCCCCACGCAGCCATTACAGGGTTCCATTACTTAGCTATTTCTCCACATTTGCCATAAACACTGTTAAAAATTCTCAGTGTGCATACTGTTTTATGCTTTACTTCTACAAGGATTACAGATATCTAGATTTAATTAGGAAACCATGATCAGTTTTTTTACACACTATGTACACTGCAACTAACTCAAGGGAACTTTCAGCTGCCAGCCCTTTTGAAATCTGATCAAGAAGGCTTGGCTGGTCAGTTCTCTATACTGGAACAATTTCTCATTCATTGCTAATAATCATTTTATTTACTTGCGTACTAACAGAGTTTTCCTTTTTACCTACCATAAAGACAAGGTATTTGGTTCATCTCAAAATACTTCCCCTTGTTTTATTTATTTATAAGTGACTTAGAAACAACTACTGGGGAATAGTGCTCATTAGCTCAGTATTTCTCATGTGGGACACTAAACTGAGTCCCATAAGCGTGTTCAGATTATACAGATTTAAACAGATTAATTTATAACACTAGTGTTACTTGGCTTCCAAGATTAGCTCTCAGCAACACAAGTTGCTGTTTAAATGAAAGCTGGCATTCTGTGCTCTGAATGCATGACACATTATAGCTGTATTTAACTTCAACTGTGTGCAGTCACTAAATTATGTATATCTTTTAATTAATGCTTAATCAAGCATTTCTTCATAATCCCAACATTGACACAGTTGCAAGTCATCATCGTTTTAAAGATAATTCCACTAGCCCTATTATATGCATATTACTAATTCTTTTTTCAAGATTAGTTTTACTGAGTGGGTGAGGGAAATTCTGGGTGTTTTCTGCTTTTGTGTGGTTGACCCTTAGTTATATGAAAATAGGTCTATTATCAGTGATGTGAGCAACTTCATTATATGCTTAACTAAAAGCTTTAGACCTTATTTCTTGACACAGACATTACTGTATCCTTCCTGTTACTGTGATAAACCAGAGTAGCCATGCATAAGAAGTGTACATATTTATACATATGATTATACATATAATATATACAGACTGTTTTA
The DNA here is from genome assembly GCF_019279795.1 of Protopterus annectens. NCBI lineage: Eukaryota > Metazoa > Chordata > Ceratodontiformes > Protopteridae > Protopterus > Protopterus annectens. The sequence goes on along the minus strand of NC_056741.1, from coordinate 1,347,629,699 downwards.
ATTATAATATAAAATAATTTAATTATATCCCTTCTATAATACAGCACCACTTGTTAGAGTGTGCTTTAAATTTATAGTTTTGAATGTTTTTCCAGCAAGCAATGAAACAAAACATATGAACCAATAATGACAAACTGCCTAATTCAGAACATTTCAACCATAAAAGGCCACTTAAACTTCTGTCATTACAATCCACCAATGTCAGTCAGTATGCGCAATCTCTGCAGAAGTAAAAGTCATCTGAATAATTCCACGTTAGAGAGATCTGAAACTAATGAAGAGGTTGCTGCTAGAAAACAACTTTATTTTCAGTGTTTCATCTACAAATTCAGTGCCTACTGCCCTTAAAGAATAAATTGCCCATGTTACATAAAAAAAAAAAAAAAAAAAAAAAAATTGGTTGTTGTCTTTCGGCTTATCCTGGTTAGGGGTCACCACAGCGGAACTCCGGTCCACTAATGTTTGGTAGTGGATGTTTACGTGCCGAGTTACCAGCCCTGATGCACAACCTTCAACGAAGGCACACCCATTCACGCATGCCTCCACACAGAAGACGCTCTAGCTGAAAATCGAACGTGGCAACGTCTTGCTGTGAGGCGACAACGCTACCGCGGGTCTAATTAAAAAAATTGCAAAAGGGAATGGGTGGCAAGCTGAAAAACAGGTTCATAGTTACTAGGCATTTCCTCCAAAGGAGGACATACTCAGGTCTGCAGCACCCCATCTCCTTAAAACACAAATCTACATGCTGTGGAAGTAGAACCTATAGCCTTCTACATCAAGATGCAAGTATGCTACCTGCTGTGTTACTAACACTACTTTAAAATCCTATATAACAATAGTGATACCATTTGCTGAACAAAACAGTTGTACATTTTACTTAGCATGAGCAACAGTAAATTTTTCTTCCCCTTGAAGCTCACAATTCCTTAAAAATGTACTTGAAAATAAATTCCACCTGCTAACTCTAACTAGGACATTTCACTCTCTCTCACTCCCCCCCCCCCCCCCCCACCGTCTTAGTGCAAGAAATCTGGACAAAGCCTAAAATAAACAAACCGGGACAGATTACAAATATTGCCCTCATGAACTTAGAAAATTGCTAAAAGTAACAGAATTTGTTAGTATGCATTTTTCTAAAAGAATTGACTTCTAAAACTCAAACGTTTGTTATTATTTAGCAACTTCAATCCTTTTAGGAGGAACATGGGCCAAAAACCTGGACAGCTGAGGGGTATGCTACCTCATTCTTATACATACATACACACACACACACACACACTACCTCTCGATCTCTTAGCACAAGAAATCTGTACAAAGCCTGTTATAATGTTGGGACAAGGGCCCAAAACTAGGGACCCATTTAGAAAGTTGCTGCAATAACAGGATTTGTGTTAGGATGCGTTTTCTAAAGGATGAAGTCTGAAGCTCTCACATGTCATTATTTAGTAACTTTAATCCTTAGCTCATCCCAGTGATTTGTCAAAAAAAAATAATGTTTATGAGGAACAGACCAAAAATATGAGGCAAAAATCTGGACATTGTGTGAAAATCTTTATAGTTCATGAGGTATGACACACACATACATACCCCTACCGCCATAGAAAGTGGATAGAAGAACAAGTTTTGTATTAGTACGCATTTTCTGAGGATATAAAGCCTAAAACTCAAATGTCTGCTAATATTTTGACTTCAATCCTCAGTGATCTGCAAGAAAACACAATTTTATGAGAAACAAATCGAAAATATGAGGCAAAAATCTGGATAATTGTGAGGTATCACCCCCCCCCCTTACTTACACACAGACCTACCTCCCTCTTACACACACACACCCTCTCTGTAGAGCAGGTGTTTGCTTTACCACTAGTTGTCTTTAAGTGAAGGAGTTCAAAGAGTGCTGCATCATTTGTAGTACAGAAATCTAAGCTGAAATCACCCCTCAGGAGTCTGTATGATATTGAAGAGAGGGGCAAAGCATTTAGTTTATCAGAATGGCTAAGGGTTATCAGACCTGAGATCTTTTTAGAGAGGAAACATCGAGGGCTCTCAAGATGCTTTAGATGCTTAGGGAGGTATATGCCAAAGGGTACATGCCTCAAATAACAACCTAGTTATTATCCGAAACCCAATCACACTCCTCTGTGTTAAGCACTGATCGGTGCTACTATGCTCTAGCCTCACATAAAAGTTTCAATAGCAGCACCACAGAAAGTACAGTTGTGTACACTTAACATAAATGTAGATGTTCGAGTGTATTCACTGTTGCAGTCATTACATTTGGATAATCTGCTTGCAGGTTGCCCTCAGTCGGCCTGATTAACAAAGTCTTGGGTCCTGCGTCGGTTGCTGTCCCTTCTTCCATGACGTCAGGTCGTCATGGGTATAAAACATGCAGCCGACGCCATTACATCAGTTTTTCTTGCCCCAGATGTTAGGTGCCCCCCTAATGGGGAGCAATTAAACATAAAAACACAAAGGTATACCGCCAACAAAAAAGCAAATACACCAAAAAGGCTTTTAAGCATAGTAAAGGAAAGTAGAGGTATAGCCTAAAGAAGTTAGGGTGCAAGAAGGAGGGTAACCAGGACTGCAACAGTGAATACACTCGAACATCTACATTTATGGTAAGTGTACACAACTGTACTATGTTCTTCGTGTTTCACTGTTGCAGTCATTACATTTGGATAGATTCCCAAAGCTATGGTTGGGAGGAGGAGTTCAGATAGCATTAGGGCCAGCTATAAGGCCCTGCAAGACTGCAGTGGCAGAGCCAGCTCTGGATTTAGAGAAAATTAGCAAATGATAATGCTTGGTAAAAGTATGTACAGAACTCCAGGTAGCAGCTTCTAGGATGTCCCTGGTAGGAATGCCTCTGAGAAAGGCTGTAGAAGTAGATGCAGCCCTAGTGGAGTGAGGTCTGATCCCCTGGGGGATAGGTCTTCCATGGTGCTTATAGCAGAAATGAATGCAATGGCTTATCCATTTAGAAATGGTTTGTTTTGAAATAGCCTTCCCCTCTGCCCCTGCAGCAAATGCTACCAGCAGTTGTTCAGATTTTCTTTGAGGTTTAGTCCTGTCCAAGTAGAATCTAAGTTACCTGTGCACATCCAAGGAATGCAGAATCCATTCCCCTTTATTCTGTGGACTGGGAAAGAAGGTTGGCAAATGAATGGACTGATTAAGAGCCACAATGGATACCACCTTGGGCATGAAGGATGGATTAGTTCTGAGTGACACCGCATGAAAGATGATGAAAGGCTCCACTGCCATAAGGGCCTGTAATTCAGATATCCTTCTAGATAAGTGATTGCTAAAAGGAAAGCTGTTTTCCAAGAAAGAAATTTTAAGTCTACAGTAGCAGCTGGCTCGAAAGGAGGTAGAGTGAGTTTCTCCAATACAAAGTTAAGGTCCCAGGCTGGGGTTGGAGCTCTCCTGGGTGGTCTCAAAATTTAGGCCCCTCTGAGGTACTGCCTGAGCAGTGGATGAGAGAAGAGGGGAGGTTCTGTGTTATAATGAGCAGAAATGGCCAAGGCATGGATTTTAATGGAGGAAAAAGACAGGCCCTTGTGAAGCATTTCAGTTAAGTATTGTAAAATCTGAGGTAAATTGGGGGCTGCTGTGCTCATCCCTTGAGATTGGTTCCAGGCACAGAATCTTTTCCATTTTTCAGCATAACATTTTCTAGTACTAGGCCTCCTTGCCTCTAATATGACATCCATCACAGGTTTGCTGAGGGATGGTAAGGGAGAGTTTAAGTAATTAGCCAGGGTGCAAGGTTCAGTGTTGGAAGCTGAGGGTGCAGAATCTGGTTCTCCTGCTGAGACAGCAGAGAAGGAGTCTAACGCAGGTGCCATGGAGATAACCATGACACACTGTTCAGGAGGGGGTACCAGTGTTGGCACGGCCAGTCTGGAGCAATCAAAATCACCCTTGGTTTGTCCTGCTTGACTTTTAGTAGTACTTTGGAGAGCAGAGGCAGTGGGGGGGAAGGCATAGACTGATAGGTTTTTCCAGCTGAAGGACAGGACATCCACTTTCCAGGCTTGTTTGTGGGGAGTCCTTGTGCAAAATTTGTCCAATTGGTAATTCTGGGGGGGGAAGCAAACAGGTCTATATCCCCCATTCACTTATCAAAATGTAGAAAACCCTTGGTTCCAGTTTCCACTTGTGTGGGTCCATGAGGTTTCTGCTTATTTCGTCTGCCAGTGTATTTAATTTTCCTGGCAGGAATTGAGCTTGCAGGTGCACGTGGGTAGCTCAAGGCTGGGTTCCACAATGCCATGGCTAGTCTGCAGAGGGGGTAAGAATGTGTGCCCCCCTGCTTATTTATGTACCACATAACTGTGGGGTTTGTCCGTCTTTACCATTATTTTATTTATTTTACTTTACATTTGTTGACCGGGCTAGTCTAACTGGATATATGTCCATTTTCAGTAGAGACCTGGGGAGATAAGCTCTGAGGAAACAAATAAAATCACATATACAAAAATTAATGCATACAATGAACATTGCAGGTGCTGTACAGAGAATAATCAAAGAGGTCATTCATTCATAACATAGTGCAAAATGGGTTCATGTCAATACATCGACATGTTAGTACTTCGACAATAACTATAGCGACACGAAATAATCGACCGTTCAAACCGTCGACAAGTGGAATCACCCACTTTAACTTTACCGACAACCCGACAGCACTTTTAAATGGAATGCTATCTTGGGCCGAGTACTAACATGGGTCAAGATGGGGGCGTGATTTGTACGTCTAGATTACTGGTGTCTCACATAAATCACGCCCCCATCTTGACCCATGTTAGTATTCGGCCCAAGATAGCACTCCATTTAAAAGTGCTGTCGGGTGAGCCCCCCATGCATAGTCTGATGCATCTGTTGTTAGGGTTTGGGTGGCAGGGGTGGTGTGGTGTGGTGTTTTGGTGGCTTTTGGTGGCAGGCCTCTGCCCACCAAAGGAACTCTAGGCGTGGGCAAGGTATGACAGGAATCGTTGTTTCTAGGCTGTAAGAATGTTGACTCCATAGGCTTTTTAGATACCACTGTAGTTTTCTCATATGCAGTCTTGCATATGGAATTAGAAGAATTCAAGAGGCCATGAACCCCAAGGCTTGCAGTATTTGTCTTGCAGATAGCAGGGTTTTTGTGGCCACTTGTTTGAAGTAGGTTGTCAAATGAATTTGCTTTTCTGGCGTCAGGCAAGCCATCTGGGAAGCTGTATTCAAGCTTGCTCCCAGGAATGTAATTTGTTGACAGGGTACCAGTTGTGATTTCTTTTCGTTTATGGTGTACCCCAGACACGTTAGAACCCTTTTTACAAAGGTCAGATGATTCAAAATTATGTCCTGGCTTTCTGCCTGAATTAGACAATCGTCCAGGTATGGGTATACTTGAATACTTCTTTGCCTGCAAAATGCAATAACTGGAGCTAGGCACTTTGTAAATACCCTAGGCGCAGTAGATAAGCCAAAGGGTAGTGCAGAGAACTGATAGTGCATGTAGCCTGCTTTGAAGCGTAGGTATCTTCTGCAAGATTCCCTGATTGGGATGTGCAGGTATTCTTCTTTTAAATCTAGTGTTGCCAACCAGGCGTCCTTGCCTAGCATAGGAAGTAATTGGTGAAGATTCAGCATCTTGAATTTTGGAATCTCCAGAAAGGTGTTTAGAGTAGACAGGTCCAGGAATGGACGCCATGATATGTCTTTTCTGGGTACCATGAAAAGTCTGCAGTACAAACCTTGTCTCTTTTCCTCTTCTGGTACCAGTTGAATAGTCCCCATGCTTAAGAGAGAAAGTACTTGTTGTTGAGCCTCTGCACACTGATTTGTGGGGTAGGTCCGGCCACTCACTTGGCACTGGCAACGTGTGGAAGTGAAATCTGTATCCCTGGGACACTATATTTAAAATCAATTTGTCCTGGGTAATGAGTTCCCAGTTCTTTGCATGAAGAGCAATCTTTTCCCCCAAAGGGGCAGTCAGAAGATAAGTGCTTGGAAATGTTAAAAGGAAGTCACTGAGACAGTTTACCATAGGGGGGTGCCTTGTTATTCCCAGACTTGGAAGTGGAGACCCCCCACTGCTTAGTTCTGTGAGTCCCCTGTGACTGAAACCTGGGTTTTTTTCTGTGTCTGGGTTTGGCTTGAGAAGACCTGGAAGGGGCTGGAAAGGACCAATTCTTAGAAGGCCAGTGCCTACTAAATATAATAGGCTGAACTTGTAAAAAAATCTTTAACAGTTTGCATAGATTTAGCTTTATCTTCCATCTTTTTAAGAACTTTTTCAGCCTTGTTGCCAAACATGCAGTCCTGATTTAAAGGAGCATCCAACAATTTAGCTTTAACATGATCAGGCAAAGATTACTCCTTAAGCCAAGCATGCCTTCTAAGCACAGACCCAGTAACAGCAGCCCTGCAAGAGGCCTCCAAAGAATCAAAACCACGTTGCAAAGTATGTTTTCCAACTTGTTCAGCAGAATACATTAAATCCTGTAAGTCTTTATTTTCCACATAGTCAGGAATCAACATCATCTTCTGTTTAAGTAGTCCAATAACATGTTGCTGATATTTTAACATATGAAATTGGCAGTTTAAAGTTCTAATTGCCAAGGTTGCTGAAGTATAAACCTTTTTACCCAATCTATCCAGCACCCTGGAGTCTCTATCAGAAGGGGTAGGATTTTTAGCAGTAGAAGCCTTAATGGTCTTGTGAAATAGTCTCTGGATCTGCAATACAAATTTTGAAAAGGAACTTGTGGGACTCAGCGACCCTGTAGTCTCTGTCAGGTTTACTGGGAGCAGGAGGCAGGGGAATCAGGGGCCAAATTGGATTCCGAGAAAGCATCATCAACAATGTCTAGTACAGGAGGAATACCCAAAGGCCTATGCTGAGGTACGAAAAGGAAATCCTTAAGCCTCTTTTTTGAATCAGAAAATTCCTGGCTTTCCCAGTGAAAATGCTCCCTAAAGAGTATGTAAGGTTTCCCCAAAAGAAAAATCCTCAGGAGGGGAAGCAGAAGGACTAGAGTCCTCTGCATCAGAATCCTCATAAGTAGGTAAGGACAAAACCAGGTCATCAGAAGAGTCAGAAAAAACAGAATCCTGATCAGAAGATTCATAATCAAGCTCAGCCCTAGGCCTCTTAGTGGGGGTGGGGTGGTGTTGGCTACCCCTGATTAAAGTTATTAGATCTTCAGCCATTTTTATCATTCTTTTTTTAGGCATAAAGGTCTGAGCATGTGGCCTGGGCATAGTTTTTTTAGACATAGATTGAGATTTAAGTCTTAGTAATGAAGGAGGCGTTAATTTAATATGCAAGTCCGTAAGTCTGAATACACCCTCAGAAGCCAGAGCTTACACAGCGGCTCCGGACCCATCCAAGGTAGAGACATCTGCGGGTTCCATAGTTGAAGTATCTCGCGGCATACCGGACTCTGAATGGGTCTCAGTAGAGGCTTGCGAATCAGAAGTAGCGAGTGTCAGGGGCTGCAAAAGCGCATCACTGAGTACCGGCGAACTGGCGACTGGCTTAGGAGAAGTGTCGTCGGCAGTTTTGGACCTTGGCGGCCTGTCTCGGTCTTTATCTTTGCGTTTTTTCGGAATCCCGGTAGTCAGATGGCTAACTGATGACATTTCTGGATAATTAAACCGAGAACCGAAATATTTAGAGGCGAAAATATACAGAGGTCAGATAGTGCACCGATTAAATAAAGCACAAAAACCGACAGCGAGGTACATCGTGGTCAGAGCATAGGCAAGGAATACAGTACGAATGAAAACCTTTATGAGGTATTTGCTTTCCACAAGTAATGCAATTATTAACTTTTACTGACATTGGTAAGGAGCAAGAAAAAGCTTCCCCAACGGGGTACTTAGCTTTTAGTTGAAGACTTCGGTTCTGAAACTCGAAAATGAAAATTTCAGGAGTCGACCGACCGGCACTTGCGAACTGCTTCGGGCACCGCACGGCAAGAAAGACTGATGTAATGGCGTCGGCTGCATGTTTTATACCCCTGACGACCTGACATCATGGAAGAAGGGACAGCAACCGACACAGGACCCAATACTTTGTTAATCAGGCTGACTGAGGGCAACCTGCAAGCAGATTACCCAAATGTAATGACTGCAACAGTGAAACACGAAGAACATCAGAGTTGGAAACCTGTAATAGCCTTAAAATCTGTAGTACAATTTGCACTGAGTTTTGACTGATCTAACAATCTAGACTGTTAAAAGGAATAAACACAAAAACAATGTATACAGCCTACAACACAAATTCTAATATAGAGCAAGTACAGAAATTAAAGACCATCACTCAAAGTTATAAATGGACCAAGAGAGCAGCATTTTTACTGCATTTAAAGAATACTTAAAAATGCATAAACAGCATTGGGTGGGCAGTACTTGTACACTTTTAGGCCTTCCACGCATGTTACACATTCACACTACAAAAGACATGTTAACGATGAGACACTTTGAAAATGTCTTGTTTGTAGCTATAGTCAGGAAAAAAATGCATAAGGTCACTATAGTAATGGAAATCTCAAAGCACTTCCTTTACAGACAATGTACACACACATGTACATTATATATATGTTTAATCAAAAAAACAGTTTTATCATATATTCAGATGCACGCGTTAATGTCTACATCACCTAATCATTTTAGCCACTATAAATAAGAGCCAACTTATTCAACCACTAAGAGTACCAAAAAAAGACAATTCAGAAGTGGAAAAGCTACAGTAAAGTACTAGATATATGCATTTAATTAATTTTTACTTCATACAATGACCTAAAAGCTTACCATGTGATTTGTTTTGGAAGTAACCAGCACATCACCCAGCAGTGTTATTTTGTAAACACCGTCCATATGTCACTATCAAGTGAAACGTAATGCAGTTTACAAAGTACTGCCCTTCCTGCCTTGCTATTTCCATAAAAAAAACTACACATACCTCCAACACCTTTAGTCAGATATTCCATGGCTGTGCTTAGTTTGACAGTACTTATTTTAACAGCAAGCGTTTAGCGGAATATGCATAAAATACATTTTAAGCTATTTACGTTTCTTAATTTACATATCCTTCACCAGCAACACATAGAAGCGATCAGCTGGGATAGTTTAATGTCCTTTCTTGAAAGATCAAGTAATGAACAACTTACACAAATTAAAAAGCTAGCAGACTACATGTCAACATTAACAATGCATAACTGCATTTATTTTATACAAATATGATTCTAAAATGCCCATAGCTTGTACCCTTTCTCACAACCGCCCATCCCTCGCCCTGTTGCTGGTCCCAAGGTCTCATTAAACTCCTCAGACAAGCATGCACACTTTACTCAAACGGCAGCCTCCGGTCAGATCTCATGACTATGCAGACAGGAGCTTTCTGCAAATTAGAGCACTCACGGTTTTCTTTAACAGCTTCCATGAACTCTGTCTTCACTTTTACATCCCGCCGACAGGGTTAACAAGAACTTGAGCTGTGCGATCCGTAGGTTGGGATTTTTTGGTAATCCTTCATATTCCAGATTTTCTAAAGGCATTATTTCCAAGTACAGAAACTGGCTCTAGGTACCAGAACACACTGAATGAAATGCACCTACACTTGACACATTAGTAGCAACCCTCCATGAGTCGCACAGACACAAAAGATGAAAACAGGTTGCAAACACCTGAATACCTGTTGCGTCTGTGCGACTGGACGGGATGCAAAGGGCGTTCTTAAAGAGGAACGCCCTTTAAAAAAACAAAAATAAGTTTTTTTTTTTAATTAAAATAAATTTCTCAGACAGCCCAGTTCCAGGGGGGTGCAAGTGCACCTCCTTGCACCTGCGTGCAGGCACCCTTGGGCTTGCAGAATTTTCCTTGCTGATAGCTGGGTTTTGGTGGCCATTAGTTTGAAGTAGTTTGTCAAATAGACCTGTTTTTCTGGAGTGAGGAATGCCATCTGGGAAGTTGTGTTCAAGCTTGCTCCCAGGAATACAATTTTTTGACTGGGCACCAGTTGTGATTTCTTTTCGGTGATGGTGTACCCCAGTGAAGTTGGGAGTCTTTTTACAAATGCCAGGTGCTGAGGTAGTAATTCCTGACTGTCCGCCTGAATCAGGCAATCGTCCAGATATGGGTAAATTTGAATATTCTCTGCCTGCAGTATGCAATGGCTGGAGCCAGACACTTTGTGAAAACTCTGGGCACAGTAGATAAGTCAAAGGGAAGTGCAGAGAACTGATAGTGCATAGAGCCTGCCCTGAAACCTAGATATTTCCTGCAGGACTCCCTTATGGGGATGTGCAGATAAGCTTCTTTTAAGTCTAGGGTGACTAACCAAACATCCTTGGCTAGCACAGGAAGAAGCTGCTGCAGTGTAAGCATTTTGAATTTTGGGACCACCAGAAAGGTGTTGAGAATTGACAGATCCAGGATAGGGTACCAAGAGCTCTCTTTTCTGGGCACCAGGAACAGCCTAGAGTAGAAAAACCCTGTCCCCTTTGTTCTACTGGAACAGGCTGAATAGCCTTGATATTGAGAAGGCAAAGCACATGTTTTTGAGCCTCTGCCCACTGGTTTGGAGGAAGGCCTAGCAAACCAGCTTGGGGTTGGCAGTGAGTGGAAGTAGAATCTGTATCCCTGGGATACATGTTTAGAACCCATCGGTCCTGAGTAATGGACATCCAGTTTTTTGCATGAAGGGCGAGTTTTCCTCCTAGGGGTGCAAGTACTTGGGCATGGCTGGGAAGGATGATTGAAAAGTCATTGTGAACCTTTTCCATAAAGGGATGACTTCCACCACGCCTGATTTAGAGGTGGGAGCACTCCATTGTTTAGGTCTCTGCATATCCGGAGACTGTAGTTTTAGTGGTCTGTTTCCCTTGGGTTTGGACTGAGAAGGCCTGGGAGGGACTGGAAAGGACCAATTTTTAGAAGGCCAGTGCCTACTGAATCTAGGTGGCTGCACTTGTAAGAAATCTTTGACAGTTTGCATAGATTTAGCTTTTCCTCCATCTTTTTAAGAAGAACTTCTGCTTTTGTGCCAAACAAACTATCCTGATTTAATGGAGCATTTAGTAATTTTGCTTTGACATGGTCTGGCAAGATTTGTTCTTTCAGCCAAGCATGCCTTCTCAGTACAGACCCAATGACAGCAGCCCTGCAAGATGCTTCTTAAGGCATCAAACCCACACTGCAAAGTATGTTTACTAACTTGGTTTGCAGAATGCATTAACTCTTGTAAATATTTATTTTCTGCAGAATCTGGAAGTAACACCATTTTTTGTTTAATTAGTTCCATAATATGTTGCTGGTACTCCAACATGTGAAACTGGCAATTCAAAGCCCTGATGGCAAGAGATGCAGAGGTATACACCTTCTTACCCCATCTGTCTAAAGCTCTAGATTCCCCATCTGAAGGGGTAGGTTTTTGGCTGTAGTAGCCTTAATGCCTTTAGGTCTCAGGGAAATGGTCTCTGGATCCGCAGTAGGATTCTTAAAAATAAATCTGAGAGAGTCAGGCACTCTGTAGTACCTGTCAGGTTTCCTAGGGGCTGGTGGTAAAGTGTTGGAAGTAAGACTGGATTCCATGAAGACATCATCTACAATATCCAGGACAGGGGGTATAGCTAGAGGCCTGTGCTGAGGCAAATCTAAGAATTCTCTGAGTCTCTTTTTGGACTGAGGATAGTCCTGGCATTCCCAGCAGAAATGCTCTCTTAAGGTATGCAAGGTTTCACCAAAAAAAAAAAAAAATCCTCTGGAGGGGAGGCAGAGGGAATGGAATCCTTTACATCTGAATCCTCATAGGTAGGTAATCAAAAGGGCCACAGTCATCGGACTCCTGGTCTATAGAATCATAAGGAAATTCAATTGTTTGTCTTTTAGCAGGGGAAGGCTGGCTTCCCCTAATTAGAGTAATAAGGTCTTCAACCATTCTAAGCATTTGTTTTTGTAGCATGGGAGCTTGAGCATGCGCTTTGGTCATCGGTTTTCTAGGCGTAGTACGAACTCTGGGTCTGAGAAACTTGGTAGTTTTAGCCAAAAACGAAGTTGTCGGTTTAATGCAAACATCGGTAGGTCGGAATACACCCTCAGAAGCCGGTGCCTGCACAGTGGCTCCGGAACCATCCAAGATAGAGACATCTGCAGGTTCCATAGTCGAAGAAGCATCTCGCGGCATACCGGACTCTGAATGGGTCTTAGCAGAGGCCTGCGAATCTGTAGAATCGGGTATCAGGTATCACTAAGTACCGGCGGACTAGCTTAACGGAAGCGTCGTCGGCAGTTTTGGACCTATGCTGTCTGTCTCTGTCTTTATCCTTATGTTTTTTCTGAAGAATGGTAGTCGGATGGCTTATCGAAGCCATTTTGGAATACAAAGAATGAGAGCGAAAGAATTTAGCAACAAAGATAGCCTGACGAAGAATAGTTCAGGCGTTAAACAAGGCACAAAATCGACAGTGAGGGACGTCGTGGTCTGGGCCTAAACAGGTGATGCACTAAGAATGAAAATCTCTGTGAGGTATTTGCTTTCCATAGGCAAGACAATTGTTAACTTTTTCTGACATCGGTTAGAGCAAGAAAAAAGGATCTCCAACAGGGTACTTAGCTTTAGAAGACTTCAGGTTTGAAACTCGAAAAACAAAAATTTCAGGTAGTGGCCGACCGGCACTTGCGAACTGCTTCTGCATCTGACTCCTCCACGGCAAGAAAGACCGATGTAATGGTGTTGGCTGCATGTTTTATACCCCTGATGTCATGGAAGAGGCGACAGCATCCGACACAGAAATCCCAAGACTCTGGTATTCAGGCCGATTGAGGGCTAGGTGCAGGCAGATAACCCAAGTGTGATGACTGCAGAAGTGAAACACTAAGAACATCATGCATATTGCAATACAATAACTTCCAGTTCAGCTGACATAGCTGAACTGTTCACAAATACTTGCTATGAGTGGCCACTGAGAAAAAAGGTAACGGTACGCATTTATCATTCTGGAAGCACATGCTGTGCATGGTATACCAGAAATGACAGTCAAGTTAAATCACAGAATAAAGGGTTTACAGTAACAGATTTTGTAAATGAATTTTTTGTGTTACTGCTTTGTTTAGCAAAACATTAAGACCTTTGTATTATGGTAGTAAAGTGCTGCAATGCATAAATAATATCTTGATACAGAGACAAAAAAAGTATTTACAGATATTAAATGTTTTGCTAGTTTACAGAATGTAAAATATAAAATCAATGCTGCATTACAGAAGTGACAGTACAGTCAAAATTTTGATCCCATGCAAGAAAAGAGTGCATCATAAATATCGTGCGCCATTAAAACCACATGTTCAACTCCTATGTTATACTTGTATAAAGGGTAGACAAGTAGTTTCAGAATTAGATCAGTTCAACTCTAGTAATAAATGTGTACACAGTATGAAGAAACTTCACATACTTGTATAAAAGACAGACAAGTAAATCTTCCAGAATCAGATGAGATCAACTCTATTTATTAAAACTATATAAAGAAACTTCACATACTTGCATAAATGACAGACAAGTAAACCTCCAGAATGAGATCAGTTCAACTCTAATAATAAATGTGAGTTAAATGTGTCTATGTAAATGGTTCAAGACTGTATATACTTCATGCAGAAATTAAGAAGTTATGTACTCACCATAACGTTCCATCTGAGTAGGTAAACTTCATTTGTCAGCATCCTATGGGTTATCGGATCTGAGCCGGCAGTTTCCAACAGCTGAGATCCGAGCTCCAAGTTCCCCCCCTACCCATAATCGCCTGCCATCCGTTACTGACCTCAGATCGAGTTTGCCTAAAGCAACACCTGCAATATCATAGAAGGGGAGACCTCTATAGGTTAACCTGGATACAATCTGTCATGACACAGGAATACCATGAACATCCAAGTAGGTCAGGGGGACAGAGGGAGGGATGGTTACTGACAAATGAAGTTTACCTACTCAGATGGAACGTTATGGTGAGTACATAACTTCTTAATCTGAAGTAGTTAACTTCGTTTGTGCATCAAACTATAGGACAGAGTCCCCAGCTACCTGAATCTTGGGAGGTCCTCATGGAAGGATGTTCCGGAGCACTGCGGAGCCAAAGGATGCTCTCCCTCTGGAGACAAGATCCAACTTATAGTGGTTTATAAAGGTATGAGATGAAGCCCACGTGGCTGCTGAGCAAATGTCATCCAAAGATACTCTAGAACGAAAAGCAGCGGAGGTCGAAATAGACCGAGTAGAATGGGCATGGACTCCCTGAGGTGCAGGCCGGCCAGAACTCTTATAAGCCAGAAGAATACACTGGGAAATCCACCTGGACAATGTGACTTTCGAAACAGGTTTCCCCAGACTAGGTTTAGCAACGGATACAAACAGCTGGTCTGATTCCCTATGACCAGCTGTCCTGTGTAAATAGAATCATAGTTGTCTGTATACATCTAAGGAATGCAACTTGTACTCACCATTATTCTGATAATTGGGAAAGAAGACTGGTAAATTAATAGACTGGTTGATGTTAGATTCAGATGCAATTTTGGGCAGAAAGGAGGGATTGGTCTTGAGGGATACTCTATCTTTGTGGAAAGTCAAGTATGGTGGCTTGGCGCAAAGGGCTTGAAGTTCCGAAACCCTTTTTGCCGAAGTAATGGCAACAAGAAAAACGGTTATCCAGGATAAGAATTTGAGATCCACCAAAGCTGCAGGCTCAAAGGGAGAAGTTGTTAAAGCTTGGAGTACCAGCGCTAAATCCCAAGGAGGGACTACATCCTTCACCGGGGGTCTTAGTAAGAAGGTGCCTTTTAAAAAGGCCTTGCACAATCTGGACGAGGTCAAAGGACCTAGATCACATCCAACATGGTAATGAGAGATAGCTGCCAATTGTACTTTGACTGTGGAGGAGCTAGCACCTTGGTCAAATAACCCTGATAGAAAGTCTAATATTGCCGGCAACGGAGCTGTAAAGGGGTCTAAGTTCTTGTGCTCTGCCCAGATAGAAAAACGTTTCCATTTGCTATTATAAACCCTTCTAGTAGACAGCTTGTGAGCAGCTACTAGGATGGCTTTGACCGGGGAAGAGATACCAGGAGTCCTAGCTAACAGTGGAACTGGATCAACCAAGCCGTGAGCTTGAGGTTGTTCAGGTTCGAGGCCGGCAGGCCCAATGGGTGAGAAATAAGATCCAGAATGGGATCTAGAATCCAGGGAGGATTCACCAGATGAGACCATAGATATGGGAACCACGCCTGACGAGGCAAGAATGGGGCTATGAGGATTAGTCTGCTCCCCAACCGTCTGGCTTTCTGCAGAAACTTCAGCATCAGGGGAAGTGGAGGGTAAGCATAAAGTAGACCGGGTGGCCAAACATGCACCAGAGCATCTCTTGGAGATTCCCCGGGTGGGGGAATTAGAGCGAAGTAGTCGTTGCACTGTGTGTTTGAGGGAGAAGCGAAAAGATCGCAACGAGGTTGACCCCATTTGGAGAAAATCTGCTTTGCTACTTTGAGATTCAGAGACCACTCGTACGGCGAGAGGATGGTGCGACTCAATCTGTCCGCTAGGATGTTGGACCGTCCCGGAATGTGCGTCGCTATGGGAAAACGGTTGGTGGAAATCGCCCATTCCCACACACTCATGGCCTCTCGACAAAGTGGATAGGACCTGGTTCCCCCTTGTTTGTTGATATACCAGACAACCGACATGTCCGTCTGGATCGCAATTGTCCTGACGGGAAGAAGGCTCTGAAGTGCTTGCAACGCTAACAGCACCGCCTTCATCTCCAGGACATTGATATGCAGTGAGGTCTCCACATGGTTCCACGTGCCTTGGACGGTCCTGCCCAAACAATGCCCCCCCCCACCTGAGGTGAGAGGTGTCCGTGGTCACCGTGGTTAGGGGAGGGGACACAGAAAAGGGGCGCCCCTTCTGGAGGTCCGGAGATTGGAGCTACCACAAGAGGGCTCTCCTGCAAACCCTGCTGAGAGGAACAGGATGGCTCAAGGGGTAATGAAGGAAGGACCATTGGACTTGGAGGGTCCATTGCAGGATTCTCATATTTAGGCGTGCCATGGGCAAAAGACTGATGGTTGCCGCCATCGAGCCTAAGGCCCTCAGGACCAATTCCGCCGGAGGGGCTGGGTAATGAAGAATGGCCTGCACATGAAGTTTTAAAGATTGCAGCCGGCCCGGAGTCAAGAAGGCTATAAGCTGATTTGTGTTCAACCTGGCTCCGATGAAATCTATGATCTGAGTCGGAAGAAGGGACGATTTTCCCACACCGATTGTGATCCCCAGCCGGGGAGCTAGGTGAAGAAAATAATTCCTGGCCGTGCAGAGTAGATGCCTTGTGGGGGCGGTCAGGAGCCAGTCGTCCAGGTATGGAAAGACATGAATTCCCTGGAGTCTCAGGTGGGCCGCTACCACAGTTAACACCTTGGTGAACACCCTGGGGGCTGTGGTGAGACCAAAGGGGAGGACCCTGAATTGGTAATGGCTGGCTCCTAGCCTGAAGCGGAGAAACCTCCTGGACCGTCTGTCCATCAAGATGTGGTAGTACGCGTCCTTGAGGTCTATGGAGCACATTCAGTCGTTCTCCTGCAAGAGGGGGAGAATGGTTGAAGGGTGACCATTCGGAACTTTTCTTTGGTTACCGCCAGGTTCAAGAGAGAAAGGTCGAGGATTGGTCTTAAGTCCCCCGTCTTTTTTGGCACCAAGAAGAACCTGGAGTAAAAGCCTGATCCGTACTGGTCTGGGGGGGACGTGCTGGATCGCTCCCTTTTCTAGCAGCCACTGAATTTCCACGGCTGCGGCCTCCCTCTGATCGGGTGGGACATCGGGGAGGAATCTGGATCTGAGAGGGTGATGGAGAAACGGAATCTCGTAGCCTCTGGATATAATCCAAAGCACCCAGCGGTCTGTTGTGATGGACTCCCAAGCTGCTAGGTGCTTTGAGAAACGCCCCCCGACTGCCTCCAGAGTGGAGCAGTCGGGTAACCCCTCAGGGTTGCTGCGTGGGCCGATCAAAGAAAGGTTCTCTGGACCCAAAGTTTTTTGGGCCCCCTCTGCCTCTAGGGCGGCGTCCACCCTGTCCTCCTCTGCCCCTGAAGGACGGGGGGTCCTGAGGAAACGGGACTGCTGAGACTTCCAGAACCACATCTTCTGTCACTTTTGGTTCTTGGAGGACCACCTCTGGGGAGCAGAGAAGCGGACTCCGACGGCAGATAGCGTCTTCCCGTCTTTCTCGCTCTGGACTAAGGTGTCGCGTACTGTCTTGACAAAGAGGACAGAACCATCAAACAGGGCGTTAGCGAATGACGCCTTAAAGGGTTCCGCAAAATCACAGTGGTGGAGCCACGCCTGTCGCCTTAGGACGACGCCCACTACGCTAGCTCTAGCGACTCCCTCCGTAGCATGGGATAGTAGCCGCATAGAGGTATTGGAAATAGACTTGAGAGTGGCCATACGGGTAGAGTAAACTTGTTTGTCCTCTGCCGACATGGACTCTGGGGGCAAACCAGCGTACTCTTTGATAAGGTCTCGCTGGAGTCGTACGACATGTGCCATATAGTTCAGCGACCTTACCGAGAAGGTGGCTGAAGCAAACACCCGCTTCCCCAAGTGGTCCATCGCCAGAGACTCCTTGTCAGGAGGGTGGACAGTGGGACTCTCCTGGGCTAGTTCCCTTTCAGTGGCAGCCACCACCAACATGGCATCTATGGGGGTCCCCTTACTCCAATGTGACCTGTCCGAGGGGGGGGACCTAAGAATTCTGTCCGGCCTCTTGGGAATGGGCTCCACAGTGTCCGGCTCCTTCCATGCCCTGGTAGTGATCAGGTCTACCAGGGGGTCGGCTGGAGGGGACACCCAAGAGGTAGATGGGCCTGCTTCAAACGCCTCCAGAAACACGGACTAGTCTGAGGTAGGCTTTGGGGCAGACCACCCCCCTCTAATCCTGAGCATCTCCATGATGTCTCCAAATGAGACGTCTTCGGGGGGGTGATCTTGGGGAGCCTTCCCCTTCCTCCAAGTCCGTGTCCTCTGTCAAAGACTCAGGGGAGTCCAAGTGCCTCCTTTTGCACTTGCGTTTGTGAGGGACTTCCTTGGGGGGGCTGTCCGAGGAGGCCTTACCAACCACATCCTGTTCCAACAAAGGAACGATCTGGGATGTAAGAGCAGGCTGCCCCTGGGGCCGGGTGATGGAAGTCGGGCCCATCTGAGAGGGAGTGCACGGTGGGGCTGTAGCTAGGGCCGGGGGCCTGGAGTCCCTCGACAGAACCCTCTCCAGCACATCGAAGGCCGAAGGAGAGCTGCTCTCCCTAGGATCCGACAGCAGACCCTCCCTCGGATCCGATGCGCAGATCAGAGCCGGCGCCGAGGTGATCGGATCCGAGGGCCCAGTATGCTCCGACTTGGACGGAGCCGAAAGCATACTACCGTCTCTGATCCGAAACTCAGCTCTTGGCTCCGAGAGCTCGGATCCGTAGAAAAAGGACCCGACAGACTCGAGGGTGCCATCGGCACTGAAGCACTCGACTCTACAGGCGCCGACAGTCCCCCAGGCTCCAACGCTAGTCGGCTCCGAAGAGCAAACATAAACTGTGCTGGCTGTTTGCTTGCTAACTGAGCTTCAGTTACTTAATATGCTACCATGATGCAGTGGAATTATTTTTCAGCAGACACCCTGCTGAAGAATGTTCACTCTCCATTCCGGGTGGCATTGTACTTATCACTTTTTCTCTAAACCAGTTAAAAACAATTTCTGGGCTATTTAATCAGTAAAGTCAGTTAAAAATTTCTTGAAAGCTAATTTGTGAATTATTTCAAAAGTATGATGGCCTTATGATCGCTCCAAGACAGAAGTCAATAAATGGTCATGTTTCCTTAAAATCATGGTGATCAAACAGGAAGCTGAAAAAATGATATTCCTACTTGATATCCAGCTGAAGTTGATGTCGGCAGTTAAATGCAAGAAATATGAATTAAACTGCTACTTCAAGAATAACTATGGAGAAGTGAACAAAACAGTAAATGGCATCTGTAAGACTTGATAAGAATGTAGTATACTGGAATTAATTGGAATGGGACTGGAATGAATGTCTGTATTTGTTAATTCCCCAAACTTGTGCTGAACAGGTGCCAGTCTCTCCTTTATAGACCAAGTCTTTTTGTAACTTTCAGAATGAATTCTGCACACACTGTAGTTCAGTTTAGAATGCTTTATTAAATATTAATATCCAAATACTATCTCCATTAATATCCGAATACTATCTCCAGTAACAGTGCTGACTAATAGTCTGTAAAAATTCTGGAATGCTGGATAACAGTAACAGTGCTGATAAATCTATCCACAGGTTCTGCACGTATATTCTAACTTTGCTGAATAATATCAATTGAAACAGTCTTTTTTTCTCCTGAATATTATGGATACTTGACCTGACTTCGGTACTCGGGCTCAAGTGTCTGTACTACAAAGACCTTTTTACATATCAGTCTGAAAACTAACTTAACTGACTCGTCTGTGTGTGAAGTACTTCCTAATAATACCAAACCCTGTAATGTTTTACACACCTCTTTAGCTTTGTTTCCAAGCCTTGTCTTGCATGTGCCTCACAATCTATTCTTTACCGAGCATTTCATTGCGAGTACACACATCTTTCCCTTGAGAAAGAACATTCTCTAGCTTTCCCTGAGAACTGTTATTTCTGGATGTCATGCTTAGCCAGCATAATTAACTTTTCCTTTCTACTGAAATGTTTTTCCCTGAAACAATGCATAAATGAAAACACAAGTCTGACTATTTTCAGGCCTAATATTCTACCTTAATATACTATAGTGAACTCACTAAGAATACAGTGAAAACTCTCGATGTAGCAGCTCCTCCTTAGGTCCCTGACAAACGTTTACAGGGACTTCTTTTGTAGTTACCTCATATCTGTATTACTAACTTTTGTAACCTGGTTTGAATATACAGGCTTTATGCCACCTTACTTATAATCTGCGGATGTGTCCTAATAAGATAGTGATGTCCTTTTATGGTCTCAAAGGTACTATTCGCTCCATATAGGTTTAACAGCTGTATATGCAGGAAATATGCCTTACTCCAGCAATTACCCCATTACATAGATAAGTAGTCTTTAAAGTCTTTAAGTCGAAGTTGTGATGCATGTGTGATGCATCTAAAAACTGCAAATTATTTTGAAAATTGGTGTGTCTTAATTTTGTGGTTTCGAAAACTGATTAGGTCAGGTGATTCTTCCAAGCCTGCTGTTTCCAAAACAGCTTGAAGAAAATGCCATGTACATCCTCAACTTGTCTCTGTGAGTCTCCAGTCAAGTTATGCAGATTATGAACTGTTAGCCCTGCCTATTTTGCTTTCCCTATTGCTATATGCTGTAATGGTAAAATTGCACTGACTTTTTCTACCTTATGAACTGGTGCCTTATTGTACCATGATGTCTCTGTGTTATAGCAAATGAAACCTTTCCCTGTTATCCATAGATTTAAGTTCTCAAACACTGTACTGTTTAATCTATTTCCTTTTTCATTATATAGCCTGTCAAGCATGACGGCTATTTTCTGAACACTAACTGAAATTGGCACTAAAGGGATGCCTTTATGACTGGTCTTGAACAATAATTAACATATATTGTACTAACTTTTGTCTGTAAAATTTCAGCTAGATTTGTTGTTAATTTTTTTTTTTTTTACCTTTTTGATTTCTGTGAATTGGAATAGATGTCTGCCTTCTAAATTTGTGTTTTAAATATCCTGTAAATATTTATGCGCTATAATAGTTTTCTAAAACCGATGCTTTCTGTATTTCCGATCTGTACCATTGCATGCTCTGTCAATGTCCTTTTAAATTTTTTTTAATGCACAACGGGTATGTAAAGTGCAGTGTAATCTGTAAATTAAGCCTGCCCTGTTTCTTGAGTAATTGAATTGCTGCTGCGATGGTGGTGCTGCGGTACTGTTGTCGCCTCACAGTAAGACGTTGTCCTGTTCGATTCTCAGCTAGAGCGTCTTCTGTGTGGAGACAGGGGTGAATGGGCGTACCTTCGTTGAAGGTTGTGCGTCAGGGCCGGCAACTCGGCACATAAAAATCTACTGCCAATCATTAGCGGACCGGAGTTCCGCTGTGGCGACCCTTAACCGGGAAAAGCCGAAAGACGCAACAACAACTTATTTTTGGCTAACATATTTTAGTAAGCCTGTCATAAATAATTTTGTCACTTGACCCTTAAAACTAATAATGTGATGTAGTAATGCTGTTTACAAATAATTCTGTCACTTTATCCTTAAACTAATGACTGAATAATGTGAAGTGTGATGTAATTGCATGTTGTAATGGAGCATGAATATTATATTCTGAAATCTGACTGAAATGTACTATACTGTCACAACTGTGTAGGAATGCCATATTCTGAAGATTCTTGACTGAAATCTACATTAGAGTGATACATATTTATACTGAACATTTTAAAATAGCTGTATATATTCTGGAAACTAATTAAACTAATACTAAGGAAATATCTTTTGCCACTGTTACCTGAACACAGATAAAAGCTTAAAAGCATAACTGAAATCTGGTAAATAATTTCTGGAAACTAAACTATTAGTATTATCTGAACATATGTAAAAGCATAAACTGAAAACTAGTACTGTTGTACAACTGTCTGAAAACATTGCTCCAAGTCTAATTTACATAAATGCACATCTGTTGTACACAGAGTTTCTGTATATAGTTGACTTGTGCCTCGCACCTCTTGCCAATTTAGGCCTTACTCTGCATTTTTCCAGTCACTGCTGAGGCACTGGAGGCTGTTTTAATGTTAGTGTCTTTTTCTGCGTCTCTTTTGCTTAAGTCTTCCAAACCTCCCCTTTTCCATCTCTTGTGCAAGGCTGGGTGACTGATGTTTTTTGGCTATATTTAAAATCAGCCTGGAAATTATTTCTGCAAAGCACATAAAACAATATCAGGTCCTTAAAATGACATTTGCAGATTTAACAATTATACACTAATGGTATTGTGTGGTGCCATGACTTTATTTACATTTTTCTGCATGAAATAAACATATGCTGCTAATAATTTCTTCTAATTCTGTAGCAAATTGGTAATGTACTGTAGTGAATTAAACCACTATTCCTAATAAATGCATTGCTTTTTGACCAGACCTTCTTTACATTTTTCTGTATGAAATAAGCATAAATTCTTGTAAGCAAACTGATAATGTTCTTCAGTAATGTTACTAATAAACACAGTCTTGCAAGTCTGTAACTGAACTGATAAATGTCCCAGTGAAATGGAAAGGCTGTAAATTTATTATTAAATCAAATGGAAAACTCGGTGGCATTGTGTTTTCCTGACATAGCCTCAAATGAAACAAAAGGAGAAATGTAACACTGTATTAATATTTCAACATTTTTACATTTCTGCACATCTCTCAAATTAATCTTAACTTTTGAAGTTTGTGTTTACTCTGTGACTCTCTGGTCCTAACACACTGTTCTGTGTGTGAATCTCCACCCACTGTATTAACATAGCCGTTCCTTTAGCTGACATCATTGAATTTTTTCAGTACTACTGAATGCTGCAAGGACTTTATTATTACTGTCCACAATTTTCTCGGATAAATAGTAAGAACTGTAAGTACATAAAATGTCACTAAGAATATTAAATTGATCTTTAACATACTATTTTATGGCATACAGTACTGTCTTTAATTCAGCTCGCTGAGCTGACTTGTAATCTGATCTGGTGTGCTTGGTAAAGTGCAATCTGAAGTAGTTAACTTTATTTGTGCATCAACCTATGGGTTATCGGATCGCCGGCAGTTTCCAACAGCTGAGATCTGAGCTCCAAGCTCCTCCCCCTACCCATAATCCCCTGCCATCCGTTACTGACCTCAGATCTAGTTTGCCGCGGTTACACCAGCAACTTGATCTCGAGCTTCCAGGGCCTTAGAGCATATTTTCTGAGAGAAAATCCTTTCTTTTTTTTGGATAGCTAAAGTTGTGGGTGCATTGTTTTGAGTGTGTGTTTGTTTTAGGATAGTTTGTTAAACTTATTGTTAGTGTACCTTTTTTGTATTACCTCCCCCCACCCCGTTTCGTGAGAGCGTTAGGATGTGCGTGGTTTTGGGGCCTAGTGAGTGTGTTTTAGTTTACTATGGCAGCGGCCCCCAAAACATTTTTTTCTAAATGTACCGAAGGTGGCCATAAGCTCTCCCCAGTGGATGGCCACACTCGGTGCGTTTTATGCCTTGGGGTTGAACACCTGTCATCCAGCTGTGCTATTTGTGCAGCGTTCAACCCCAGGGCTCTCAAGGACTGGAGGTCGAAGCTGATTCTGGTGGGACTTCTGCCCCCAGACTCGGCTCCGTCCTCCGGTCCCCCCGTGGTTCCTGCCGCGGCTGCGGCAGCGCCTTCAGCTACTTCCCTTGGCCGGGACTCAGCCTCCCTCCTCGGGCCAAGAGGATAGGGAAGCTAGACGTGAGAAGCGCAAGGAGAAGCATCACAAGTGGCGGGCCGAAGCCTCTGCATCGGCCCCGCCAGCCAAGTGGGCTTCTCCCTCCGAGACCTCCGAGCCTTCTCCTTTTCGGCTCTGTTCACCCTCCTTCTCGCCGGGGCCGTAGGAGGAGGAGGCCTGGTCTCCTTCGAGGTCATCGAGGTGGCACTCCCGTCCCGCCTCAGTGGCCTCCTCTAGGTCCACTAGAAGTTTAACTGATGCAGACTTGGACTGGATGATGCGAAGGTTCCTCCAGGTCCAACTGCAGATGGGAGTTCTCCTGCCCCCTCTGTATACACACACACACACACGTACACACCAACCAAAGAGTAAAAAGGTCACACAGACAAACTATTCAGAATGCTCACCTTCATTCCAATCAATTATACTCACAAAATACATACATAACATACTCTGGATGAAAAATACTTCCTCCAACAATTACATACACTACATCAAGTATGAAGCATTAAGGGAAGAAATATTTTACATCAAAAATATAAAATATATATAACATTTTAAAAAAATACATACAAATTATTTTAACTGATAGCCCATGTGCAACAATGCTCCACAGGGTGTGTGTTACTGTGGGGAAACACCGCCCTTCCTGGGTTGTAGGGTTCCAGACCACCACCAGGAGCGTGTTTTTTTCAACAGCAACACACACACACATCAAGCATTATTACTTGCTTAATTACATTTGTCAGTGCTTTGCAATTCATTAATCAGGAAACCCCACTTAATCATTCTTTTTTTGAGACTCAATATATATTTTATAGCAGAACTAAAAATTTACAGTACAGACCACTTTAAGCATTATTAATTTCAAGCTGTGTGTGTGTGCGTATACACACACACGTACACACCAACCAAAGAGTAAAAAGGTCACACAGACAAACTATTCAGAATAACTGCAAGAAAAACCCAGCCAAGTTAGAGTTTTCATTTTGTGATACCCCAATGGAGGCCCATGGGACATATGCAAATGTTTCCTTAAGGACATCAAGTCTTTCAGCTACACTGCTTCTAAACCCCCATGGCTTTTTTTATTTGTTAGGTTTTTATGCTCACCTTCATTCCAATCAATTATACTCACAAAATACATACATAACATACTCTGGATGAAAAATACTTCCTCCAACAATTACATACAATACATCAAGTATGAAGCATTAAGGGAAGAAATATTTTACATCAAAAATATAAAATATTTATAACAATTTAAAAAATAAATACAAATAATTTTAACTGATAGCCCATGTCCAACAATACCCCACAGGGTGTGTGTGTTACTGTGGGAAACACCACCCTTCCTGGGGTGTAGAGGCCCTACACCTATGGGTTCCAGACCACCACCAGGAGCATGTTTTTTCCACAACACACACGTCAAGCATTATTACTTGCTTAATTACATTTGTCAGTGCTTTGCAATTCATTTATTAATCAGGAAACCCCACTAGTCATTCTTTTTTGAGACTCAATATATATTTTATAGCAGAACTAAAATTTACAGTACAGAGCACTTTAAGCATTATTAATTTCAAGCTTATTGTTGCTATTTTCTGTCTTATATTTTCCATTCACTATTTATTTGCCAAGAGATATGCAATAATTTCATGGATCTACTTAATGTAACTATTATTTTAAACTAAACATCTTTATTCCAAGACCTTCAGTTTCTTTCTCATTTATTTTTAAAGAAATATCTTTATTAAATTACCACACTTGACATATGCAATCTTACATTTATGTAAGAGAAAACACACCATGCTGACAATTCTAGTTGCAAACATTGTACATAAACTACATTGACACAACTGTAGTTGCAAACATTATACATCACTTACAATCTATCCAGCCATTGTCAAACATTACGTAGCTCATTCAAATCCTGCCTTCTTTTAAATCTTGCTCCTCCTCTGTATGTATTGTTCCCCCAATTCCCATTTTTTCCTACATAACTTGCTCCTACCCTTTTCTAAAGATTGCAGTTCCAGTCGTTTTATGCCAGTTACTGTACTTGCTACTTCTAGTTAAGTTGGTTTAGACCGATTTCCATTTTCTAGTCATTTCTTTTTTGGCAGCCAGGCCTCACTGTGTCTAAGCAATTCAGATTATGTATCATAGCTCAATAAATCATCTCCTTAGTTACAACCAATTTGCTCACCCAGTATCTCTACAGTAAATTTTTAAAGTCTACCAACTCATTACACTCCCAGAAAATATGTTCCCAGTTATCGCTTTCTTCCCTATCGCATCTCCAACATTTGCTGTCTACCTGAAGAAAAATTCTTTGAAGTCTGCTTGGGGTATAAAAATACCTATGTAAACACTTCCAAGCCGTATAATTAATGTGACCATTTTGTCCTTTTTTTTATTTCTGTATCTTTTATTTGCTTGTCCCGTCAAGTTCTTAGGAAACAATCATTATACAAAAAAAATGAATTTACTTGTAATATGTTTAACTTTGGAGCTCTATATACTTATTGGGGGAAAGGATGGGTAGGATTGTTCATTTTAATGTATTAAGTAGCAAATGTTTTATACTTCAATACATTTTCAATTATAACCTTCAATATAAGGAATGTAATAAAAGTGAACAGTTCCTTTCTGCTACAGGTGGAACGCTTTTACATTTTTTTTAAATAATCCCCTTCAGTGATTATTGTATTTTTACTGCATTTTGTGTTTGAGTCATTTTTTTTACGATTTTCATTCATTCCAGCTATCATATCACATCTGACTGCACTGCTTTAGAGCAGGGACACACCGTTTATATGTGCATTTTACTTTTCCAATATGTATTTATTTTATATTGTGGAAATGTCTGAAGATTTTTAATGTTCCAGATTTTTTGGGACAGTTTTCCAAAAATGTGTAAGTACTGTGCTTCAGTTTGTGTAGTGCAGTACTTATTTAACTATAATTACAACACACTGAATTAAAATCAAGAAAATTTGATACCAATAGCGTGGTAAAAAATGCAATGCATGACATATTAGAGACGCATTATTGCACCCCTTTTTCATTTCTACACCTCTAAATTCAATTAACTTTTCAAAGACTGCTTACAACTAAGGTGCATCCTGACCAATAAGCAAAACATCTGTGTAATTTTAAAATGCAAAGTAATCAACTTTTGGGGGATCCAAATGGGAAATAAGAGAGGTGAAATGCTTTAATCACAAGTTCCAGTCACTGGGACGAGTCATAATACAGCTCTCATTCAGACAAATTCTGCTTTACATGAATGGAAAAACACTTTTGACAGTATCCCCTACACAACTTGAACAATTTTAACAGCTGTCTGTATGATACTTCTGCCAAAACTTTCACTTTCTTCCTCAGGAAATGGCTTGCAGCAGGAAAAAAGGAAAACATGGCAACGACAATCCCAGAACACAAATCTGAACTGTGCAATCATCAAAAATAAACCAGCTTCCTTGAAAACACTACTCCAAGCTATCCTTACCAACAACAATGTCGTTAATAGACACTGCCAAGCAAGAGGGGCTAATGAAGGAGTTGACGAATGGGGCTAATGAAGGGGTTTGCTTAACAGTAGATGGAAATTAATCAGAAGAAAACCACTACAGAACAGCACTCATCACAAACAACTGTGCTGTAAAATACAGTGTCTGGAGTTGAAGTTGTACAATGTGGTGAAACAATCTGCAGGCTACTGGCATACCCAAAGGAAAGTAAGGTAGCAATATCCTTGGATTCATAAAGGTAGAACTAACAAAATCTACTAAAGCAGAGGCATACACCCATAACTGTGACAATGCAGAGGTTGGTCCTGAAATATCAGTGCTACTAAGGTCCTAAGACATTTTATTACTCATTTATTAGATTAAAAGGGCAGATTTTTTTGAAGGTGAGTACTGAACTGAGGGCGCCTTTTAACCTATAAGGAACCCCAGTGCAAACAGCTTCAAACTACAGTAATGCTCTCCTCAAGACAGAAAGCAATGGTTCCTGTAAACTGACATCTGATGGACTTGGGAATCCCATGCCATCTGAGCTGTCCAGCTACTCTGATCATCACAACTTAAGGCCAACATACATAATCCGAGATTCCCAAAGAGGCTGAGGCATTTGTTAAAACACTAGTGCTCAAAAATGCCAGCAAAACTGAGATGGAGGTAAGCATTTCATCTAAGGGCAAGAGTTAGAGGAGATTGCTGCCTCACTCACCAACTAAATTGAGACTCAAACCTACTCCAGTACTTAAACTAAGAACTCTTCCTGTTGCATTTTCTTCCACATCGGTATAGAAGCTTTTTACTACAACAATTAACAAGTGCTAACTGCTTTGCAGCACTGAGAGAGATGTCCAAATTTTTGAGAATGGTAAAGAATTTTTACCACCAGTAATTGGACTCTATCTATGACAGACCAGCAGCAGTATAAGCTATATCAGCTAGTACAAACAACCAGCCAGTTGCCTGAAGAACATAAAGGATCACCCCAGGCCATTTCATTTTGTTGATGTAACTTCTGTCAATCCCATCTTGCCTTTCACTTTTGAACAGAATAGAGAGTGATGGTTAAGCTCAACACCGCATGAATATATAATGCAACATAAAAATAGACAAGTGCTTTTTTCTTCTTCTCATACCACTACCACCGTGTAATGCTTTTAAAGAAGAGAGGAGGGCTATGATTGTTTTATTACTGCATGCCACTTTATTATCCATTCTACTGCACATGCATACGGACTATCTTAAGGAACAGGACATACTGATATATGAAGTACTTTTCTGAACACACACTTTTAGTACAGAGTGGAAATGATTTTGGAATTATGCTAAACATAATCAGGTCTCTAATAAGGTAATAAGGGTAATAGGGACATATATATTAACAGATGAATCTGTGTTTGCCAACTTTCTTACACCTAAATCAAGCATCAAGGGGAAACCATTAATATTTAATAGTTTATTTGTTTTGTAGGTCCCTGACTGACAGGACCTGTTCCAGATAAGAAGCTTCAGTTGACATTTTGATTCTTATACCTTCTGCTGCATAAATGGAACACGATTATATGAATTGTAGCTTACTGTAATGTTTCTTTAAAATACAGCTCAAACATAAATGGTACAACAAAGTTGTGGAGTAATGTCTTAGGTGAAAAGCATTGGAAATGAGGCTTGGTTGACCATTGAGTGCTTCAATTAATATTGTTTTTTGGCATGTGCATAGCGTGAAAGTACAGTTTTGTACCTACCATAAATGTAGATGTTCGAGGATCCACATTGCTGCAGTCATAACCTGTGGGTAGTCCGCTGTCCTCGGTCGGCCCGAATACCAAAGAGCTAGGCTGGCGTTGGTCATTGTCGCCTAGAGCTGACGTCAGTACGTAGTAGTACTTAAGCGCATGACCGACGCCATATCCTCAGTCTTTCTTGCCCCAGATGTCAGAAGGCCTAAAAATGAAAGGCCAGAGCTAAAACAGTAAACGCCCAACAACCACCAGTGTGGAAATAAAGAGTATCCCAAAAAGAAACCCAGCAACCACAAACTATAGAGGGGAAGGAGGGAGGGATAATTGGACTGCAGCAATGTGGATCCTCGAACATCTACATTTATGGTAGGTACAAAACTGTACTATGTTCTTCGTCTCACATTGCTGCAGTCATAACCTGTGGGTAGAATCCCAAAGCAAAGGAAAAGGGAGGCTAGCAAACTACAAAGCATTAGGAGCTGCTAACATGCCCTGTAAAACTGCAGTGGCAAACCCAGCCATGGACTTGGAATAAAGAGGGAGATGGTAATGCTTAGTAAAAGTGTGTACTGAACTCCAAGTAGCTGCCTTAAAAATATCCTTAGTAGCTACACCCCTCAAAAAAGCAGAAGTGGCAGTAGCCCTAGTAGAATGAGGTCTGATCCCAGCAGGAACATCCTTCCCATGATGAGACTAACAAAAAGCAATACAATGACCAATCCACTTTGAAATAGTCTGCTTTGAAACAGCTTTCCCTTGTGAACTCAAAGCAAAAGAAACAAATAACTGTTGAGTGTCTGAACTCCTTAGTTCTGCTCAAATAGTAACGTAACTGCCTGTGGATATCCAAAGAATGCAAGACTTTTTCCCCTTTATTTTGGGGATCAGCATAAAAAGTAGGCAAATGAATAGACTGGTTCAAGGCCACATTAGAAATCACTTTAGGCATAAAAGTAGGGTTAGTTCGCAAAGAAACTCTATCCTTATGAAATATCAAAAAGGGTTCAACTGCCATGAGTGCCTGCAATTCAGATACCCTCCTAGTAGAAGTAATTGCCAACAAAAAAGCAGTCTTCCAAGACAAAAACTTCAGTTCAGACGTAGCTGCAGGTTCAAAAGGAGGTAAAGTAAGTTTCTCCAAAACAAAATTGAGATCCCAGGAAGGAGTAGGAGCTCTACGTGGGGGTCTTATATTCTTTGCCCCTCTAAGAAATTGTTTGAACAAAGGATGAGAAAATAAAGGAGGGTCACAATCATGGTGAGCAGAAATGGCTGCAGCATGAACCTTCACAGAAGAGAATGAGAAACCCTTGTCCAGTAATTCAGTAAGATACTGTAGTGCAAAACTCAAATTAGGCACTGAAACATCAAAACCCTTTGCAGTGCTCCAAAGCAAAAATCTCTTCCATTTATCAGCATAAACTTTTCTAGTGCTAGGCCGCCTGGCTTTAAAAATGACATCTAAAACCTGTTGAGGAAGCTGAGACCCCACCGGCTCCATCACAGAATACGCCAGGCTGTCAGATGGAGGGAGTGCACCTGAACATTGAGAAAATGATTGTTTGACTGGGACAACAAATGAGGAACCTGTGGCAGAAGCCAAGGAGGCTCCTGGATTAAACTCCTCAGCAGCGGATACCAATGCTGACGTGGCCAATCTGGTGCTATTAGAATCATGCAAGGCTTGTCCCACCTGACTTTCAAGAGTACCTTGGGGAGAAGAGGCAGAGGAGGAAAAGCATAAACGTGAAGGTTGTTCCAACTGAAAGATAGAGCATCCACTTTCCAAGCATCTGGGTGGAACATCTTAGTGCAATATTTTGGTAGTTGAAAATTCAGTGGAGAAGCGAACAGATCTATGTCTGGAGTTCCCCAAGCCACAGTCAATTGTTTGAAAACCTGAGGATCCAGTTTCCACTCGTGGGGATCCACAATTTGCCTGCTCAAAATATCTGCTAGGGAGTTCTGAGCTCCTGGCAGAAACAGTGCTTGAAGATTGATTCGTAAAGCCAGAGCAGCCTCCCACAAAATCATTGCTTGCCTGCAAAGAGGGTAGGAATGGGTTCCCCCCTGCTTGTTGATGTACCACATGACTGTTGTGTTGTCTGTTTGAATCAACACCTGTCCCGGCTGAAGCAGGTCCTTGAAGGCCATCAAAGCAAATTGGACTGCTAACATCTCCTTCATGTTGATATGCAAATGTAGTAGTTTGGGAGGCCACATGTCTTGTATCCATTTCCCATTGAAGTGTGCTCCCCAAGCCAAGTCCGAGGCATCCGTCGTTAGGATCTGACTCGCCTCTGGTCGGGTCACAGAGAGTCCCTTGTTTAGGTGACATTCCTGAGCCCACCACAAGAATTCCTTCTGGATGCAAGGTATAATCCGAATGACAGTGTCCAAACCGTGGCAGTGTTGAGTCCACACACTTTTGAGATACCATTGTAGCTTCCTCATATGCAGTTTGGCATTGGGAAGTACTACAACTGCCCTCCTTTCCTTCTCTGATGCCATAAATAATAATAGGAACAACAATCTCTTCTCATCAGCATTATTCCTAGACCTGTCAAAGGCCTTCGACATGGTTAACCATAATATACTTCTGCACAAACTAAATCTCTATTCACTTGGCTCACAAACTCTTCAATGGTTCAGGAGTTACCTCCAAAATAGGCAACAAGCAGTGCTATGGAACAACACCCTATCCTCCTTACTTCCAGTAAACATTGGGGTTCCACAAGGCTCAATCCTAGGTCCCCTTCTTTTTTCTTTATTTATTAATGACCTTCATCTGAATATACCCCAAGCCATCTGCATTCAATATGCTGATGACTCAACTCTAATCTGTGCTGCTAATAACGTCTCCTCCCTCCAGTCCCTCACCCAAACAGTCTTCCATAATGTAGAAAAATGGTTTATGGAACAATCCCTCCTTCTTAATCCCAAAACAAAACTTCTTCTCTTTACCCCTACAAACAAATCACCAACACCTTTCTTCACTATCTCCTCTAACAACACTACCTGTATTAGTCCAGATATGACCACTCGCCTATTAGGTGTAACCATTGACAACCATCTTAATTTTGATGACCACATTAACAACACCATTAAATCAGTTAACAAAAAAATCGGTACTCTCTACAGAATTAAACCCTTTCTTACCCCAACTGCTAGAAAAACAGTGGCCCAGACCCACCTGATCTCCACCCTTTTCTATGCCTCTGCTATATATACAAACTTGTCTAAAAATAACATCACCAAACTTTCTACCTGTTACAATAGTATTGCTAGATTCATTACTGCTACCCCTTTAGAACCCACCATTGTCTTAACCTCAAGCAACTTGATTGGTTAGAACTCAACAACCACTTACTCTATCAACAACTAATTATCATTCATAAAACCCTTTTCTATCCTGATGCTACCCCTAGCCTTACAAAACTGATTTCACCTTATAAAAACCTAGCCACACTACGCTCGGCTAATAAACTCCTTGTAGCCTTAACCAAATCAAAGAATAAAGCTGGGGACTCATTATTTTCAAATTCTGTCGGGAAGATCTGGAATCAACTACCTCAGGAAATAACAAACCTAGACTCTACATCCCTTTTCAAAAGACATATCAAAGAACATCTTAAAACTCAATGGCTGTGTCCTTGTGCTAATCCTGACTGAAATTACTTCACTACTCCCAACTTCCCCCCCTTGCCCAACTGTCCCTCTAAAAGACTTTTTTTTTTAACTTTTGACAGTATTATCTTTGAGATTGTCACTAATCATTTTTCTTCTTCTTCCCTCCACCATGTTATCACACCTTAAATTTTTTGTATCTAACTGCTGAATGTTGCTTACCTTGTAATTCTATTATTAACCAACTATTTTCTGAAAAATTGTTCTGTTTGATTTTTGTTTCCATTAATTTTGTATAAGTCCACCCTTGAACTTATGGTATTTTGCTTAATATTTTTACTGTTAATGATTGTTTACTTCTTGTAATTGGAGCTTTTCTCCCCGGGCCTCTACTGAAAACGGATATTTGTCCAGTTAGACTAGCCCGGTCAACAAATGTAAAATAAATAAATAAATAAATAATAGAATGCAAGATGCCATGAACCCCAAGGGTTGAAGGACTGTCCTTGCAGTCAGCCTGGACATTACTGATAACTGCTGGAAGTATAGATGAAGAGTTCTTTGTTTGTCCGGGGTCAGAAAAGCCATCTGAGAAGCTGTATTCAGTCTCACACCCAGAAAGCACATGTCCTGAGAGGGTACTAGACTGGACTTTATTTCGTTCACAGAATACCCTAGGCACTTTAAAACTGCCATTACATACTGGAGATGTTGTAGTAATATGTCTTTGTTTTGAGCAAGAATCAGGCAATCGTCCAGATAAGGATAAATTTGTATTCCTCTCTGTCTGAAGAAAGCAATCACAGGAGCCAGAACTTTTGTGAATACCCTGCAGTAGATAAACCAAAGGGCAATGCAGAGAACTGATAATGCGAAGTACCAGCCCGAAATCTCAGGAATCTCCTGCAGCTGGGCCTGATAGGGATGTGAAGATAGGCCTCTTTGAGATCCAGGGTTACCATCCAGTGATCTTTGCCTAGCATAGGCAGAAGTTGTTGTAATGTTAATATCTTGAACTTTGGAATGTCTAGGTAGGTATTGAGAATGGACAAATCCAGAATTGGCCTCCAAGTGTTTCCTTTCTTTGGCACTAGGAATAGACGGAATAAAATCCTAGGCCTACTTCTGACGGAGGGACCACCTGAATTGCCTCCATCTGCAAAAGCAGAGAAATTTGCTCCTGAGCCTCCAGCCTTTGCTGAGGAGGCACATCCGGCATGCCTTTGAAAGGAGGAAAAGTGTGAAAATAAAACTTGTAACCTTGATTTATTATATCCAACACCCATTGGTCCTGGGTGACCAAATTCCAGTTTTGTTTGAAAAGTCCCAACTTTCCTCCTAGAGGAGCTGCCAGTAAAGAAGCGTCTGGCAGCGGAAGATACAGGTCATTGGGTCTGCTTACGAAAGGGCTGACCCCTGCCCTCGCCAGAAGACTGTGCAGGAGAACTCCAAGTCCTAGGTCTGAAAGAACCCTGAGCGTGAGCCCTGCCTCTACCACGTCTAGACCTGCCCTTAGACTGATAATCCGAAGAAGGATAAGACCATCCTCTAGCAGGCCAATTCCTACTAAACTTAGGGGGCTGCACCTGCAAAAAATCCTTGACCGTCTGCATAGACTTAGCCTTATCTTCCATCTTTTTCAAAACTGATTCCACAGGAGGACCAAAAGTACTTCAGATTGAAGAGGAGCATCCAAAATCCGAGCCTTAACATGCTCTGACAAATTTTGATCCTTAAGCCAGGCATGTCTACGAATAACTGAACCTGTAGCAGCCACCCTGGATGAAGCCTGAAGAACATCGAAACCACACTGCAAAGAATGTTTGCCAACTTGATCTGATGCATGAACCAACTCCTGGAGCTCCTTACACTCTATACCCTCAGATAAAGCATCCACCTTAGATTTCAATTGGCCTAACAAAAAGTTCTGATACTTCAGCATATGAAATTGGCAATTCAAAGTCCTCATAGCTAACGTAGAGGAGGTGTACACGTTTTTTCCCCCACCTATCTAACGCTCTAGAATCTTTATCCAAAGGAACTGGATTCTTAGCCACAGAAGCCCTAACCCCCTTCGGACCTTGAATAATAGTTTCCGGATCAGCTCTAGGACTCTTGTACAAATACTTATGTGCTTCTGGAACTCTGTAATACCGGTCTGGCTTAACAGGGGCCGGAGGCAAAGAATCAGGATTAAGGGAAGATTCAGAAAAAACATCCTGAACAACATCTAAGACAGGAGGAATAGCCAAGGGCCTATGTTGTGGCAGAAACAAAAATTCCCTAAGCCTTTTCCGAGAATCTGAAAAATCTTGACCTTCCCACTTGAAATGTTCCCTCATGGAATGTTAAGTCTCAGAAAAAGAAAAATCCTCTGGAGGAGAAGCAGAAGGACAGGAGTCCTCTGCATCCGAATCTGAATAGGAAGGGAAATCCTGAATTTCTTCAGCTGAGGATTCAGAGTAGTCTGAAGAATGGTCCATTCCCTCTAAATCTGCCTCTACCCTAGGCCTCTTCTCTGGGGGGGGGGGGGGGGCATAGAACCCCTGATCAAAGTAATCAAGTCCTCAGCCATTTTCAAAATATGCTTTTTAGGAACAGGGGCTGGAGAGCTAGAACTATGACCAGGGCCAACAAGACAAGGTTTGGCCTTAGCATGGCCTTTAGCCACTGAAGTAGAAGGCCTAATAACCTTTTGTAAAGATGGAACTACAGATACCTGAGAAGCACCCTCAGCCTGGCCTAACACCTGAGAGGCCAACTCCTGCAAAAGTAAAGGTTCCCCCTGGGATTCAGCCGAACCCTCGGCAGGATCCACAGATTCAACCGAGGCTCAGAGAACCGGCGTCCGCAACGGACGACTCATCTGGTTTAGACCTCAAAGATTTATCCTTACGCTTTTTAGCGGTAGCGGGTGGAGGATCCGACGGCATGTTATAGTTACACCGTTTACCGAAAACAAGCCTGGCACAGTCTAATCTGCGTTTAATGGTGCGCTTATTAAATCTAGCACAAAAGCGACACCCGACCACGTCGTGCTCAGGCCCCAAGCAAGGAATACAGAAAGAATGATAATCCCTATGAGGTATCTGTTTCCCACAAGAAATACAATTATTAACTTTTTCTGACATCCGGATAACTGAGGCAAGAAAAGACAAAAATTTCTAACGGGGTACTTAGCCCAACTTGGTCTTCGGTCTGAAACTCGATAAATGAAAATTTCAGAACGCCAAACGGCACTTGCAAACGCTGCTTCTGCTTCGGACCACGCGGCAAGAAAGACTGAGGATATGGCGTCGGTCATGCGCTTAAGTACTACTACGTACTGACATCAGCTCTAGGCGACAATGACCGACGCCAGCCTAGCTCTTTGGTATTCGGGCCGACCGAGGACAGCGGACTACCCACAGGTTATGACTGCAGCAATGTGAGACGAAGAACATCACTGTTTACAAACAGAAGGCATGCCTTGACATGGATGATAAACAAGCTGGGAGCCAAGCTTACATTAGACATGTACAGAAAACCAAGGTAAATAATGTCAATAAATCCCATTTTTATAAAAGATGGAAAGGATGGGGCACAGTGAGCTATGCTATCTTGGCAGACACACACACACACACACACACACACACTATGGTCCATGGGAGTCTGAAATGCTGATCAAGTATGAAAATTCTGGGGAAATTATACTGATCCCAAATCCAATGGAAAGTTGTTGATGCCTTACACAGCTTGGGAGGAAATGAGAGCTTGGTTACAGTACAGGGAGATTTCAATGCATCAACAGATCCTAAGATGATAGCATACCACAAGGAATAAAATACAGTTGTGTAAGAACTTACTATAACACTAGATGCCCTAATGGTCACTGTTGCAGTATTCGAAACATATGGGTTGTCATTGCGGATGCCCAGGCCAGGGTACCCAAAACTTTACATTTCCTATGTCATACATCGGACACACAACCTCAGCTTTTATGAGTTGGGGTATAAAGATGTACGTACAAGGATAGATCTTCAGACTATCTCCAAGCCAGCTGCCTGAAGACTACTGAGAGAGAAGACTGGTTAGCTAGGAAAGGTGTAGCTCGAACTGTTAAGAAAATCCCCCCGCACCCATGAAACAGAGCAAAGGCAAGAGAATATGGGACAGGCAACTAAAGACTGAAGTTAAATAGAGAAGAGGGGATGGTGGATGGGATGCAATACTGCAACAGTGATCAGTAGGACATCTACTGTTATGGTAAATTCTTACAGAATTGTACTATGTCCAAACTGCTGCAGTTTTCTAGACAGACAGGTGATTCCCAGAGCTAAGGAAGAGAGAGTGGTTGGCTATCGAGTAGAAGAGATGTCCAACAGTCTGGAAAGGACAGACCTGGCAAAGGCTGCTCTGGACCTGGAAAAAGCATCAATTTTGTAGTTTTTGGTACAGGTGCGTACAGACATACAAATGGCAATCTCCCAAGATACACCTAGAGTCCATTCCTTTCTGGAAAGTCCCTGAGGAAGCAAATGCCTTAGCGGAATATGCCTTAGGGTTGGGAAGGCTAGGTCTTACCATCATGTGAGTAGCAGAGAGAATCTCTGATATCCAAGCTACTGAGGAAAAACCTGACTGCTAGCCTAGCCATAAT
This sequence comes from Protopterus annectens, assembly GCF_019279795.1. Taxonomy (NCBI): domain Eukaryota; kingdom Metazoa; phylum Chordata; order Ceratodontiformes; family Protopteridae; genus Protopterus; species Protopterus annectens. Next base: position 1,347,592,681 of record NC_056741.1, on the reverse strand, counting down.
TACAGGGCTAAGGAGGAGGCAGACAAGTGTACTGCATTACCATAGGGACCTTTGTTAACAGTGGATCCTCACTACATTTGTACCTCCAGTAGAAAAACCTTAAACACTCTGGTGGTGTAACAATTTTTAGCAGTGGGTCTACCACTCTCTTCTAGGACTTGTACAATCTCCTCAGAAAATAGAGATCATTGAGGGATTAAAATGCTATCATCCCATAGGGTCAAGCTGAAAGAGGGAAGACTCAGGTGGAACAGCAGTCCTTTTGCTATTATCAGGTCTAGCTGTAAAGGAATTCACCTGTCATTTCCCTTTGCCAAGTGAAATAGCAGGGGGGAACTAATGTTGCCTCAGCCAGAACGGGGCAAGTAAAAGGAGTTTTTGTCTCACCTTCTGTGCCTTAAGAAGAATATCTGGAAGAGGCTGCAGAGGAGGGAAGGCATAGAGGAACTTCCTTGCCCACTGGAAAAAGAAGGCACCTGTCCTCCAGTCTGTAAGTAAGGATCCCGGGTGCAGAACTGATGGAGCTGATGGCTGTTTGGTGAAACAAAGAGGTCTATTTGAGGAGTGCCACACTGAAGTGTGATGTTGTAGGGGGTCCTCCAGGAAGTGGCTTAAGCAGTCTGCTAACAGACTGTCCTAAGAAGGGATGCAAGTGGCTGTGAACATGATGTTCATCTGTGTTGCCCAGTCCCATGCCTCCTGTGCTAACCTGCACAGTTGGTAAGATCTGGTGCCTTCCTGTTTATGTACCACATGACTGTGGTGTTGTCTATGTACACTTGGAGTGGTCTGGGTTTACAAAGGTGGGTGAAAATCTGAAGAGCTTGCAAAACAGCCCTCATCTCTTTCAGGCTATGTTACTTCAGGAACTGGGGTTGCCATTTCCCCTGCACTTGGTGTGATCTTGACCACACCCCTCCATACCTCTTCTGAGGTGTCCACTTGAACTAGAGGAAGAGAAGCTGTGAAAGGTAATCTGGGCTTAGGATGACCTGACCCTTCCACCAAGGTCGTTATTTCAAGAGACAAGGGGAATCTGGGTGCCCAAGGGATGGCAGTGTTGGAACTGCACAACTGGATCTTCCTCATGGGAAGTCTGGCCAAGGGAAGCATAAGAATGGTGGCTGTCATGAATCCCAAAATCCTTAGCACTTCCACTGCAGAGTAATGGATTGTAGAGGCACTTTGGAAGTAACTTGACAGACTAAGAAATTTCTCCTGGGAGAGGAAGGCATGCATTTTGTGTGTGTCCAGTCTGCATCCCAGAAACACCAGGTCTTGTATAGGAACCATATGTGATTTTTTTCTAGTTTACAGTAAAACCCAGACCTGTCAGAAGATAAGAGGGTGAAAAGATGCTGCTGAAGAAGAATTTCTGGGGAGAAAGCCTGGATTAGAAAGTCGTCCAGGTAGGGAAAATTAAAGTTATGTACTTACCAGAATGACAGTTCAGTGTTGCCTGTCACCATCTGGTTCAACTTATGGGTTGGTTATTGGATCCAACTCAGATCAGATGCAAGCCAAAACCTTCAGACTTCAGCTTGCTGGGCTCCACCTCCCCTAACCACAACCACCTGCTCCTCAACAGACCTCTCAGATTGAGTTTGCCCCATCTAAAAATAGCTCTAAACTACATTACTCCTATAAAGGAGGAGGACACAGGACTACAAGAACAAAGGAGAATGAAACATCTCCCACTCAATCATCTTAGAAAAAGGATACTCGCCAAGAAAGATTGGGGGGGGGGCAGTAAGAGGGGAGTAAGTTTGAACCAGACTGGGAAAGAGAACACGGATCTATTGTTATGATAGATACATTAAATTCGTATCCAATGTTGTCTTCTCTGTCTGGCTTCAGCCTATGACAGAGTCCACAGCCAGGTAAAAATCCTTCAGAGAAAAGTACAGTTGTGTACACTTACCATAAATGGAGATGTTCAAGTGTATTCACTGTTGCAGTCATTACATTTCAGTAATCCTGTTGGCTGGTTGCCCTCAGTCGGCCTGAATTCCAAAGTCTTGGGTCCTGCGTCGACTGCTGTCGCCCCTTCCCTGACGTCAGGGGTATAAAAGAAGGAGCCAACGCCATTTTCTTCAGTTTGTCTTGCCCCAGATGTCAGATGCCCCCTAAAAGGGTAGCCAAAGTTTATATATATAAAATTACATGCACCAATATAAACTTTACCTTCATCTACAAGCAAATACACCACATAGGTTGTATAAATCAGAGAAGGAAAGATAAGTTCTAGCAGAAAAAAGGATGGCAGGTGGGTAACCTGGACTGCAACAGTGAATATACTCGAACATCTACATTTATGGTAAGTGTACACAACTGTACTATGTTCTTCGTGTTTCACTGTTGCAGTTATTACATTTGGGTAGAGCCCCAAAGCTATGGTTGGGAGGCTGGAGCTAAACAGTATTAGGAGCGGCTATGAGGCCCTACAGAACTGCAGTGGCAAAGCCTGCCCTGGATTTAGAGTAGAGTGGCAGATGATAGTGCTTTGTAAAGGTGTGCACTGAACTCCAAGTAGCAGCCTCTAAAATGTCTTTGGTCGGTACTCCCCTAAGAAAGGCTGCTGAAGTGGCTGCAGCTCTGGTTGAATGCGGCCTAATGCCCTTAGGCATTGGCTTGCCATGTTGAAAATAGCAGAAACGAATGCAGTGGCCTATCCACTTTGAAATAGTCTGCTTTGAGATGGTCTTTCCTTGTGATCCTGCAGCATATGCCACTAGTAACTGCCCTGTCTTCCTGAAAGCTTTGGTTCTGTCCAAGTATAATCTAAGCTGTCTGTGTACATCCAAGAAATGCATAATTCTCTCCTCCTTGTTCTGTGGATTTGGATAAAAAGCTGGCAGTTGAATGGTTTGGTTAAGAACCACACTGGACATCACTTTAGGCATAAATGTCGGGTTTGTCCTCAGAGAAACCCTGTCTGGATAAAACATGATAAAAGGTTCCACAGCCATGAGTGCCTGTAGCTCTGAAACTAGTCTTGCAGAAGTTATTGCTATGCGCAGAGCTGTTTTCCAAGATAAAAACTTTATATCAGCAGTAGCAGCTGGCTCAAAAGGAGGCAGGGTGAGTTTTTCCAAGACATAGTTGAGGTCCCATGCAGGTATTGGTGATCTCCTTGGAGGCCTTAAATTTTTGGCTCCTCTGAGGTACTGCTTTAATAAAGGATGAGAAAAGATTGGTGGTTCTGTATTGTAATGAGCCGAAATGGCAGAGGCATGAATTTTAATTGATGAAAAAGATAGGCCTTTGTCCAGCATCTCAGTTAAGTATCGCAAAATCTGAGGAATATTTGGTACAGCTGCATCAGTTCCTTGTGCCTGGTTCCAAGCACAGAATCTCTTCCATTTTCCAGCATAAGATTTTCTAGTACTAGGCCTTCTGGCTTACAAAATGACATCCATCACAGCTTTACTGAGAGGTGTGTTTTGTATGATTACATTATCTGCCCTGCTGTCAGGTATAAAGTCCTGAGCTGGCTGTGCAGGATCTGATTGTTTTGCTGGGACAGTAGATGGAGTATTTGAGGTAAGGTCCAAGCTGGGCATTGAGACAAATTCCTTAGGATTGGATACCAGTACTGGTGGGGCCAGTCTGGGGCAATCAGTATCATCTTTGGCTTCTCCTGTCTTACCTTTAGGAGTAGCTTGGGGAAGAGTGGCAGTGGAGGAAAGGCATATACTGATAGTTTTTTCCAGCTGAAAGATAGGGCGTCCATTTTCCATACTTGTCTGTGATAAGTCCTTGTGCAGAATCTTTTTAGTTGGTAGTTGTGAGGGGAAATAAATAGAACTATGTCCGGGCATCCCCATTTCCTTGTTATCATGCTGAAGACTTGTGGATCCAGCTGCCACTCGTGGGGATCCATGAGGTTTCTGCTTAGTACTTCTGCCAGAGTATTTTCCTTTCCTGGCAGGAATTGTGCCTGCAGATGTACTTGGTAAGTCAATCCTGTGTCCCACAAAGGCATGGCTAGTCTGCAAAGGGGGTAGGAATATGTGTGCCCTCCTGCTTGTTTATATACCACATGACTGTGGTGTTGTCTGTCTTTATCAGTAGGTGTCCCGGATGAAGTAGGTCCTTGAAGGCTGTCAGGGCATTTTGAACAGCTAGCATCTCTTTTTGATTGATATGTAGATGCGTTTGGTTTGAGGACCATGTGCCCTGAATGCATCTTCCTGCCATGTGGGCCTCCCCAGGCATAATCTGATACATCCATTGTTAGTGTCTGCCTGACTGGGGGTAATATGAATGGCTGTCCCTTGTTCTGGTGACAAGCCTTCGCTCACCATTGAAACTCCTGTTGCAGGCAGGGAATGAGAGTAATCACTGCCTCCAGGCTGTGGCAATGTTGAATCCAAACACTTTTTAGGTACCACTGAAGTTTCCTCATATGCAGTCTTACATATGGAATTAGAATGCAGAATGCCATGAAACCCAAAGCCTGCAGAATTTTTTCTTGCAGATAACTGGGCCTTTGTTGCCAACATCTTGAAATGGGTAGTCAATTGCCTTGTCTGGTGTGAGATAAGCCATCTGGGCAGTTGTATTTAAGCTTGCACCCAGGAATATTATCTCTTGAGAGGGTACTAGTTTTGATTTCTTTTCATTGACTGTGTACCCTAGGCATGTTAGAAGTCTTTTCACAAACGCCAGATGCTGTAGAAGAATGTCCTTGTTCTCTGCTTGAATTAGACAGTCGTCCAAGTAAGGATATATTTGTATTCCTCTGTCTGCAGAATGCAATTACTGGTGCCAGGCACTTTGTAAAGACCCTGGGCGCAGTATTTAAGCCAAAGGGCAGTGCAGAGAACTGGTAATGCATTGAGCCAGCCTTGAATCTGAGGTATCTTCTGCATGACTGTCTGACTGGGACATGCAGGTATGCCTCTTTTAGGTCTAAAGTCACAAGCCAAGCATTCTTGCCCAGCATGGGCAGAAGCTGCTGCAAAGTTAACATTTTGAATTTTGGAATATCCAGGAATGTGTTCAGAATAGATAGGTCCAGTATTGGTCTCCAGGCCTTGTCCTTTCTGGGTACCAAGAACAGTCTTGAGTAAAATCCTTGTCCCTGCTCTTGCTCTGGTACTTGTTGAATGGCCCCCATGTCCATGAGGGATGAGACTTGTTTTTGTGCCTCTGCCCATTGATTTTTCTGGCAGATCTGGCCAGCCGTTTGCCTTTGGCAGGGTATGGAAATGGAACTTGTAGCCTTGTGACACTATCTTTGGAACCCACTTGTTCTGGGTTATAATGTGCCAATTTTGAGAAAAAAAGTGCTAATTTTCCCCCTAAGGGTGTTGCCAGGAGATAAGTGCTTGGTGCAGGCAGGGCAAAGTCATTGGGACCGTTTCCTGTAAGGTTGTCATTTGTCTTCTCCAAATTTGGAGGTAGAAGCACCCCATTGCTTTGACCTGTATGAACCTTGCGTCTGGGATCTGCCTCTAGAGCATCTGGATCTGTCCCTTTGAGGTCTGTCTGACACAGGAAAGGACCAATTCTTTGTAGGCCAGTGTCTACTAAACCTAGGTGGCTGTACATGTAAAAAAATCTTTGACAGTTTGTATAGATTTAGCTTTGTCCTCCATTTTCTTTAACACCTCTTCTGCTTTAACACCAAACAAAGTATCATGCTGTAAAGGTGCATCTAATAATTTAACTTTCACATCATCATGCAGATTTTGTTCCTTTAACCAAGCATGCCTCCTAATTACAGAACCCGTAACTGCAGCCCTGCATGAGGCCTCCAAAGAATCAAAACCGCATTGCAAAGTATGCTTTCCAACTTGTTCAGCTGCATGCAATAAATCCTGCATTTTCTTGGTTTCTGCACATGGAGTTTAACAACATTTTTCTGTTTAAGCAATGCCATGACATGTTGCAAATATTTGAGCATATGAAACTGACAGTTTAAGGCCCTTATTAGCCAAAGTAGCAGATGTGTAAACCTTTTTTCCCCATCTATTCAGTGCCCCAGAATCTCTATCAGAGGGTTTAGGGTTTTTTGCAGCGGAAGCCTTAACTCCTTTGGGATACTGTGAAATAGTCTCTAGGTCTGCAGCAGGGTTTTTAAAAAGGAATTTATGAGAGTCAGGAACCCTGTAATATCTATCAGGCTTAACAGGAGCTGGAGGTAAGGAGTCAGGGGTAAGACTAGACTCCAAAAACACAATCTACAATGTCTAACACAGATGGAATGGCTAGAGGCCTGTGTTGAGGATGTAAAAGGAAATCTCTGAGCCTCTTTTTAGATTCTTAAAAATCTTGGCTCCCCCAGTGGAAATGCTCCCTTCATGGTATGCAAGGTTTCCCCAAAAGAATAGTCCTCTGGAGGAGAAGATGAAGGTATAGATTCTTCAGCATCAGAATCCTCATGGGGGGGGGGGGGGGATATTCCTGATCAGAAGAGGAATCAGAAGAAATAGAAACCTGATCTGAAGATTCACAGTCAGTCTCTTGCCTAGGCATCTTATCAGGAGGGGGATGGGAACGTCTGATCAAGGTAATCAAGTCTTCGGCCATTTTGAGCATCTGTTTTTTGGGCATAGAGGCCTGTCCACGTGGCTCTTGAGCTTGTTGCTTTGCTTTAGAAGGTGCTTTAGTCTTTGCCTTTGAAGCTGAAGTCGGCTTAATGTAAAGATGTTTAGGTCTGAATACACCCTCAGAAGCCGGTGCCTGCTCAGCGGCTCCAGACCCATCTGAGGGAATAGTATCCGAGGCTCCAATACCTTGAGTTTCCAGCGGCATGGCTGACTCCACATGGGAGTCAATAGCAGCTTGCGACTCTAAAGTAGTGGGCGTCAGGGGCTGCGAAAGCGCCTCACTGAGAACCGGCGACTGGCTTAAGGGAAGCTTCGTCGTCGGTTTTGGGCCTCAGTTGTTTATCTCTCTCCTTTTCTTTGTGTTTTTTTTTTAACTCTGGTAGTCGGATGGCTATCCGACGACATTTCTGGATAATTAAACTGGCGTCCAAAATAGTTTAAAGCAAAATCATACCAACGCTTAATAGTGCGTTGGTTAAATCTAGCAAAAAACCGACAACCAGAAACGTTGTGATCAGGGCCTAAGCAAGGAATACAGTAAGAATGAAAGTCCTTATGAGGTATTTGCTTTCCACAAGAAATACAATTATTTACTTTTTCTGACATCGGTCTGGAGCATGAAAAAAGTTTCCCCAACGGGGTACTTAGCTTTATTGAAGACTTCGGATCTGAAATTCGAACACGAAAATCTCAGGAGTCAGCCGACCGGCACTTGCAAACTGCTTCTGCTTTGGACACCGCGTGGCAAGAAAGACTGAAGAAAATGGTGTTGGCTCCTTTTTTTATACCCCTGACATCAGGGAAGGGGCGACAGCAGCCGACTCAGGACCCAAGACTTTGGAATTCAGGCCGACTGAGGGCAACCTGCCAGCAGGATTACCCAAATGTAATGAATGCAACAGTGAAACACGAAGAACATCTAAGGAAGGATACTCTGCAACATGCTGGAGCCAAAGGAAGCCCTGGGTCTGGACTAAATGCCCAGCTTGTAATGAGAAAAGTGCGACAGCCCACCCGAGTAGTTGCTGCACAGATCTCATCCAAGGAAGTTCTTAGTAGCCATGGCTCCAGTAGTGTGCCCCTTACGTTTTCCAGGCAGGGTCTTGCCTCTCAAGGCATAAGCAAAAGAAATACAGTCTGATGGCCACTTGGATAATATCACTTTTGACACATACCTGCCCAGTCTGGATCTCAAATAATAGCTGGCTAGATTTTGTAAAGGTTTCAGTCCTGTCCAGATAAAATCACAACTGTCTATGCACATCCAAGCAATGCAATAGTTACTCTTATTCAAAAATCTGGGAAAAACACAAAGGTAAATAGACTGATTTTGATGACTATCAGAGGCTACCATGGGCAGAAAGCAGAATTATTGCGGAGTGAAACCCTACCTTTATGAAACACCAGGTAAGGAGAAGAATGAAGGGCTTGTAGCTCTGAAACTCTCTTTGCTGATATAACAGCCATCAAAAACAAAGTTTTTCAAGACAAAAATCTGTAGTAGTATAATGTTCAAAAGGAGTGTCTGAAAGGACTTGCAACACGAAAGGCAAATCCAGGCAGGAATAGGATCCTGAATGGGGGGGAGCAACAAAAATGTACATTTGAGAAAAGTCTTGGAAATTTTCAGAGCAGCCAAAGAAACATTGTACCTACTTACATGAAAATTAGAAAAAAACTGCCAGTTGTACCTTAACTGCAGGAAAAATAGAGCCTGAATTAAACTCAGCAAGAAAATCTAGAACCAACTCTAATGGAGGGAAAAAGGGGATCAAAACCTCGATATTCCTCCCGCATTACAAAATGCTTCCATTTACTGGAATACGCCCTCCTACTATATAGCTTTTGTGACAAGGACAAGATGTGTACAACACTATCAGACAGTTTGGGATTACTGGCCATCAAAGGAACTGGGGAAACCATGTGGTTAGCTCAAGGAACTAAAGACTAGGAGGATCCATACCCTTTGGATGACATATGAGATCTGGACTGGGATCGAGAACCCAAGGGGGATATCACAGAAGAGGACAAAGAAAGGGGAACTACAGCTGACAAGGATAGAAGGGAGCTAAGAGGATCATTACCACTTTGCAATGGGCTGCCTTTTGGAGAAATCGGACAATAAGAGGAACTGAAAGATAAGCGTACAGTAGTCCCAGGGGTCAAACATACAAAAGAGAGCCTCTTTGCAACTGCCCCTGAGGAAGCACAAAGGTATAATAGCTGCTGCATTGGTGTTAGAAGGGGAGGCAAGGAGATCGCAACACTGAGTGCACCAGTGCTGGAAAATCAGAGCTATTACCCTTGGATTTGGGGACCACTTGTGAAAAAGAATGTTCCTGCTCAAGATGTTAGCCAGAATGCTGGTGTTTCTTGGAGTTGACTTTTGGCACTGAAGAAGCAGATGAACAAAAAACAGCTGGAAAAAGGCCCTTAAGGACTAATTTTAACAATCTCTCGTTCACTGTCAGGGACCTGAACCCCTCGCAGATGGAATACAGGGAATGGGGCTGTGCAACCCCCAACAGTAAACACTTCTCATGAGCATCATGTAAGGGAAGCTTGTGCCTGCAAGAAATACTATTTTTAAAACCCTTAACCATTATAAGGCAGTCCAACATACCACACAAAGGAAAGATCTACACTGCCACACTCTAGAGAGAAAAAAAACTACAGAAACAAAACATCAACCTCAAGAGAGCAGGAAAGCCTGCTACTAACAACACACACGCACACAATAGTTCAACAAACCTAAGCCTAAAACCTAGCTAAAAGAGTAAGGGAGAAAACATTACAAAAAGTAATAAAAGGATATGTTTTCAATGAGCCACAGATCGAGTTGCTGACAGGAATGGAGGCAGACTTGATCTGAGGGGTCTCTTGAGCGGGGGGATTATGGGTAGGGGATGCAGAGCCAGGTGAGTTGAAGTCTGAAGGATTTTGGGCAGCAACGGATCCGATAACCCATAGGTTGAAGTCATATGGAGAACAACAAAAATCGGATAACTTGAATTGCTTGGGTATGACAGAAAACTACTACAGGAGCTAGGCATTTTGTAGACACTTTTGGGGCTGTGGAAAGACCAAAAGGTACAGAAGTAGACTGGAAATGCAAAGAGCTAGAGAAAGACCTTTGAAATCTCCTACAAGAAGGACAAATGGGAATGCATAAGTAGGCATCCTTCACATCTAATGAAACTAAGAAAACCTGTAGAAAGATGAAAGGTAGAGGAGTCTGAACAAATAGCATTTTGAAAGATTGCACCTTCAGGTAACTGTTCAAGACAGACAGGTCTACAATGGGTCTCCACAACCTTTCTTTTCTAACGACTAGAAAATTCCCGGAATAAAACAACTTTCCTCTTAATTATTTTGGGACTTGCTTGATGGTATCTTGATTCAAAAGGTCTTGGATAATAGGGGCTAGAAGGGATACTTGGTTATAAAAGCAGGTAGTGTCATGCCTCTCATAGGGGGAATGTTTTCCCAAGACATGGCATAACTGTTCTTGTTGATGGAGAAGATGCGCTTGTCTGTGGCAATAGCTTCCCACCTGGCCAGGGAGAGCAACAACCTTTGAGAACAAGGGGTAACGGGGCTGAGGACATTGGGGGGGGGGGGATGGGTGCTGCTGCAGAGATGGTCACAAGTTTTTACCTTCAAAGCGCAGCCTGCCAGCTGGAGGTTCCCTTTGGGGTTTTTCACAGTATCTTTTCTAGCGGAGTTTCCTTTGCTTCTGAACTATTCTATAATCCCTTCTAGTGAAAGAGGTAGATTAAGCTCGTTAGTTCCAATGGTATTTAGAAAATGAGGAGAGTAGGATCTGTTTGCATTCTTCCATGGTCTTACTTGTGTTTTGGACAGTTCTGAACAGACTAGCCACCTGAGAGCCAAACAGCATTTGTCCAATGGGCTAAATTTAGAATTTTAGATTAGAATTCTTCATGTACAGGGTGACGTAAAGCATGCATATCTGCAAAAAAAAAAAAGATCCAGTGGCAGCTGCCCTAGCAGCAGCCACAGCATCACAACTGCACTTAATGCTGTGTCTGGTGATCTGCGTGACCTGTAGCTCTGCATCTGATGCTTAGACTCTGGTGTAGGAGAGCCCACTATAAACTTTAAGGAATTAATGACAGATACCAAATACCTTGTTATTTCAATTTGGTAACTAATTGCTCTAAAGGCAAGGGTAGCAGAGGTATAAACCTTCTTTCTCCATTTATAGCCCTACATTGTCAGCAGGTAGTGCATTAACACTTGGCAGAATCTTACAGGGCTTACCTGAAGAAACAGATACTGTTGAAGGGTCTGCCACTGGGTTTTTATACAGACATTTAAGGTCATCAGGGGCCTCGTAAAACCAGTCTGGTCTCTCTGGAGCTGGTGGTTGATGATCAGGTGCAGAAGAGATGGACTGAAAAGCATCCTCGAAATTATCAAGTGGGGAGGACAGACTGGAGAAAAGGGGAGAGAGTACCCAACTCAAAGAGGGTGCAATTACCTCTTCTTAACAGATACATGCGTGGATTACCATTCAAAGTGTTTCATCATGTTCTGTATAGTCTTCCCAAAGGAAGCTTCCTCAATAGGGGTTTCTGATGAAATGGAGTCCCGTTTTTCAGAAGAGATTTGCCCTGGAGAATGCAGCTGAGAGGAATATTTGTTTATTTTACATTTGTTGACTGGGTATGTCCAACTGAGCTATTGCCCTTTTTCAGTGGAGGCCCGGGAAGAAAAGCTCCAAAGTTTTACAATGCAAATAAAACACAGCAAGACAGATGCATTTCCATAAAAAATTACCATAGGAAAGTGTTAGTAGTTAAAATACAAAAAACTATATACAAAAAGGTTAATTTTAAAAAGTGAAATGAGTTGTATGTTTTTGGTTTAAAGAGAGAGAGTATGCTATATATAAGGGTTTGTATGTTGGCTTAAATATTATATAAGAATTTCAGGGAGGAGAGTACAGACGCAGCATTAGGAGGTTACATAGGAAGCATGGGCTGACTCAGTTAATGCCAAGTTAGTTAACACTAGGTTTTAGAAAATTAGTTTGGCAGAATTATAAAGGTAATAATTAGGGAGGGTGAGTACAGTGGCATGACCAGTGTCTACCAATGTAGTCCTTGGCTGCTAGCTTAAATTGTTTGGGGTGAGTCAGGGTCCTTATTTCAAGTGTGAGTTTGTTCCATGCAATAGAGTGATGGTAGCTATACAAGTTACACCCTGTGTTGGATTTAGGTTTATGGATTTTTAAGTAGGTCTTGGGGTGAGCTTCGGAGGAGTCTGGTAGGGGAGTAGTGAGAGATGAGAGAACATAGACTTGGGCTGAATTTAGGCTAATATAGGATGAAGTGTATGATTTGGAGTTGCGATAGTAGGAACAGGTGAGGTAATTCTGGCCAGTTCAGGTATTTTAGGGAGACAGTGATGAGATTTATATGTTTGTTGAGCTGCAAATCTATCTATTTTATGGTAGGTTGATTCTAATTTGGTAAGTAGGGAGGAGTTCAGATTTGCAAATATTTGACAACAACAGGTTATGCATGGTAGAAGTTAGGCATGGGCAAGGGAAATCCTGGCTTCGTTAGCTAGGTATTTGTTTTTCCTATACACTAGTCCTAGCTTTGGATGTTTTTTTTTAATGCAGTTATTAATGTGAAGATCAAATTTTAGTTGGTCATCGGTGGTAATGCCTAGCGGTTTTGTGCTATTTTCGACTTCTATAGCAGTGTTGTTTAGGGACCTTATGGAAAAGGAGGGTTTAATGTAGTTTGCAGATTTTGGCAGAAACAGTAGTAATTTAGTTTTTTAGGGTTGTGGATGAGCTGATTATTAGTAAGCCATGTCTCCACTGAGTTGAAAGATGTCTGGGTATTTGTTAGGAGTTCTGAGGGGGAATTAGTGATAGTTATGACTGTAGAGTCATCTGCGCATTGGATAATGTGAGGTAGAGGGCAAGAGGAGTGGAGTGAGTTGGTGAAGATGTTAAAGAGTAAAGGTTCAAGAATGGATCCTTGGGTAACTCCTGTTCTTGCTGACAGAGGGGCAGACAGTGCTGAGTCCCATCGTACTGACTGCAGCCTATCAGACAGATAGCCAGAGAACCATGCAACTATATCAGGGGAGAAGTTTAGGTCTACAAGTTTATTAAGTAAGACAGTGTGCGAGACAGTGTCAAAAGCTTTTGAAAGGTCTAGGAATAGACGAGATATGAATCTGTGGTCATCTTTGGCAAGGGCTATGGTGTTGAGAAAAGACAGCAGACCAGTGGTTGTACTATGCATGGGATGGAAGCTATGCTGTGTAGGAGTGAGAAAATTTTCTTGTGAGAGAGAGACAGTGCATAACATGTTTGTGTATACATTTAACTATGATTTTGGAGAGAGGGGACAGGATAGCAATAGGTCTGAAATTGGATATTTCTGTGGAGTTACCTCCTTTATGAATAGGAAGAGTGTAGAATTGTTTCCAGATAGTAGGAACTTTAGACTCAGAGATGGAGCGATTGATCAGCATGGATACAGACATGGCAAGGGAGGGTGCAGCAATCTGAAGAAAGTAAGAAGGAATATTGTCTGCTGATACAGAGCATGGTTTATAAAAGCTTAGAAAGTAGAGTTCTCATACAGTCCGTGGAGACAGGTTTGAGATAGAAGGAATCTATTGGGTTTGTGGTTGAGGGATTTATAGAGGGGGGTTGAAGTGGTGTTGTTTGAGAGGTTGAAATTAAACTGTTTGGAAATAGATTCGACAAAACAGATGTTAAAGTTATTGGCAGTTTCTTCAGGTGACTTGTCAGGACATGGGTTTGGGGAAGTTGGGTTACCTGGATGTAGAATTTGGTTTATAGCATTCCAGAATTTTTTGGATTGGATGTTAGTGTTTTGGGGGGATTATAATAGAATTCTTTTTTGTCTTTGTTGATGAATTTTTTAGTCTGATTTCTGAGTTGTTTATACTTTAGGAGGTCAACTGGAAGTCTGGTTTGTATCCATGTTTTCCATGCCTTATCCCTGGTTTGCATTACGGTACAGGTGGTTTTGGTTAACCAGAGTGAAATAGCAGCCTTCATTTGAACTTTTCTTGGTGGGGCTAGTGAATTTAAGATACTTAGGAAGGTTGAGTTGAAGGCATTTACTGCTTCATCAAGTGGGAGCTGTGTAAGGAAATTCCAGTTAATTTTTGAGAGGAGGGTTTTAAAGGCGTCTCGGTTAAAGGTTGAGAGTTTATGGCAGGTGATAAGGCGGTGTGGTTTGGGGAGGTGGATGATGTATCACTGCACTTTTATAGACGAGTGGTCACTCAGGGTATCAGGTTAAGTTTTAGGGTTATGGTATTTGCTGGGGTTAGAGATAAGTATCCAATCTATCAAGGAGCTTGGAGAATAAGAGTTATTAGTATGGGTAGGTTTGGAGATTAGTTGTGTAAATCCATGCAGGTTTGTGTGTTGTGGAGGGTTTGGATTGCTAATGTTGTGCCAGTTAATGTTTACGTCCCCAAGAAGGATGGTTTCATTAGTAAAATTTAGGGAGATATATGACAGTTCATTCTCTATTAAGGGGATGCTGCCTCCTGGTGGAATGTATATGGCTACTACTGTGATGGTAGTAAAGTTACTGGGTTTGAGGTTTGCTATTAGAATTTCAGCAGGTGTAAAGGAGGAGATTGGTTCCTTAGGAAGGAAGAGAGTGAGGTGGTTAGAGTAAACTAAAGCAACACCTCCACCTTCTTTCTTTAAGCAATCTTGGTGGAGTACATTATAGCCAGGGGGAAATATGTCTTTATCATGGTTTTGAGGTTTGAGCCAAGTTTCTGTGACAGAGATACTGTCTGGGGTATGAAGAGATACCAATACATGAAATTGGCTTAGTTTGTTGAGCATACTTCAAGTGTTGACAGAGTAAAAGGAAATATTCTTGTTGGGTGTGGATAGTTGATAAGAATTGGAGGTGATAATTTGTAGAGTGTTGGGAGAATGGTAGGACCAGGGTTTGGTGTATGTCACCTGACAGGAGTAGAGTCCTTGAAACGTTATAATCTATCATTTTTTGTGGATAGGTGTAAGAGTATTTTGTTTTATACTTTGTTGTACTGAGTTTGAAAGTAGGAATTTTTATTTTTGGGAATAGTGTATTTGTTGGAAGGATTGAAGCACTGATGAACATGGGTTGCCAAAGGTAAGAAAAGTGGTTTAGGTGAGGGTTGGTGGGGGCTCTATGTACAGGGATTAAGAGTGTATGAGGTGAAGTTATATTATAAAGGAGGACTAGTGTATGTTGAAGTATGACAGTGCAGACTAAGTCTGGCATTTTTGGTGGGATGGGAAGGGCTTTTATGGGGTAGGTTGGGTTCAGAGAAAGGGAAGGAGTTGTAAGGTATGTAGAGAGTTTGTAGTGGATGTATGTGTGCGTGTGTGGCAGGAAGGGGAGGAGTTTGATAGGAGGGAGGGACTAGTGGTCAGGTAATAAAGGAAATGACAGAGGGGTGGGTTGAAATGGGGGTGGGAGAGGAGAGAATGGAGCAGGGACAGAGGAGGGTACAGTAAAGATAACAATCAGCCAAGTCAATCCAGGGTCCGAAATTCAATCCAGGGTCTGTGGAAGATAAAGAATCAGGTCTTAGGGCAGTTTGGCAAGCTAGAGTCTGACAGAAAAACTTTTGAATTCTTTTGTTTTAAAAAAGAACGAGACCTTTAGTTCTCAGAAAAGAGGGAGAAATACTTTAGTTATGCCAGGAGTTGGGAGAGGGACATGCAGAAGAAGTAGGAGTCAGTAGAGTACAGGTTTGTACAGTAAAGGTTTGTACCGCCTGTCAGTGATGTCACTTGTCACTTTGGGGAACTGGAAAGCAACCCAGAGGAATATTGTAACATGAAATCCGAATCGAAAAGTGTAACCCAGGGGAATAGTGTAAAGTAAAATCCAAATCGAAAAGTCCACTACTCCACGTGTCTGAGCTGAGCGAAGGCGAATCAAATGACACTTTTACGGACAGCAAGCAGATGACATTGCGGTGTGTAAAAGCTAAAGAGCAAACTACACATGGTTGTTATCCACATTACTGGTGCAACAAAAAACAGATACGACTTCAAGGCAGGTGTTACATAGATCATATTACAAGAGAAACGGTGACTGCTTCCATAGTAATCCACTCCAGATGTTCCCTCCCTGCCAATATAATTAAAAGAACTAGTTCCTGCTTAACCCAGAAGACTCCCTGAACCTGCCTACTAACAGGGGTCACCTTGAACGCTGCTACTGTGAGGACTCCCCAATACAATTATTGTGAATGTATGTAGCCAAAGGCAACTACCTATAGACTGCTAATTAAACTTCTTCCTAATACCCATGTTGTGCTCATCTGCCCTCCCGAGTGCGTCTTTAGCAGCCTGCCGCAGACCGCTTGCTACTCTCCCCCCTCAAGTCTCTAAATCCGGAATTATCATTTTACTTCAAAGACTTACTAACACTTCTGCTTGCTATCCTTTCTTATGCCACTAGGCGGCAGCACCTACCAACACAATAGCTAGTACTACACTATTCTCCTGAGGTTTAGTTCCTAAAGCCAGCTAAACCCTTTTTCTAATTCATACTCTCTATCTCCTTAACTGTTATACAGACCCCCCCCTTGCTAAAACATGGACATATTTCCAGCCTGTTAACAAAGCTTTTCCCCCTTAACAGTTTTTCACTGCATTACCCACTTACCATAGTATTGTACTACAGCTGCTGATACTTTTTCTGCTGCACTCTTCACTTGCTCACCTCCTCCCGGGATTCTTTTTCTCCCCACCCACTTTTACTCCTCTCAGAGTCTAACACAACCCCACTATATATTCCCTCCTCTATTAGTTACCTTCCCCCTGAGTTTATTTCTAGAAGTCACGAACTGTGGCTCCATCTTTTAAACCTATTGTAATAGCGATCACATCTCACTGGTGCCGGTCCTGGGGTTAGGTTGCTCAAACTCGCCTCCCGGTAGGTTTTTTTTTTTTTTTTTACAACATTGTGCTGTGTTTAAATATGTGCTCATAGAGCACCAAATGTGATAATACTTGTTTAAATGCTGGAAGTACGTGATTTATGTCTTACAAAGTTTTTTTTCCACGTGCTTTTGTAAAACACAGTTGATTTGTGTTTTACCTTAGCAACAGCAAAAGGAATACATGTGCACCTTGGCGACAAAACAGTCATGGTAGAATAAAACTACCAGCTGCTCTTTTGTCCCCTCTTGTGTCTCTCCTTCTTTGTTCTGGCAACCAATGTTTTTATCTCTATTTTTGTAACTTTTAGCGGCAAATACTAAACAAATTGACTAGCTAAGGAGTGCAAACCAAAGGGCGTCGTATATGCCTGTTTGTCTGTCTTAAAGGGGATAAAACTGTAGGTGATACGCACACCCATGTAACCAGCCGAATCACATTAATGTTTTATATGCAAACAGGACTGGCTGAAGTGCTAATGAGGCTTAATCAACGCCATATGTAATGAATTAATTTATAACTATAGCGACAGTGTTTTTTTTCTTTTTGATACTATTTTGAAATACTGAAATATTTTGGCCATATAACAGCTGATTTTCTCCATTACAGTTAGCGTTTACGGCTCTACTGTATTGCGCAGTTACTGTTGGACTATTCTTATACAGTTCTTTCTTAAGTACTGTTTTAGATATTCCCATGTACTTAACATTGCTTTGTTTGGTAGAATATTTATGATTGTTTTTTTCTTTGCCTACTGACGGCAAACCCAGTCCCTCAAACCTCATGCTTGGGGAACCTGTATTAGGCTAGGCTGTTGAGTGATTGTATTTTTCTTAAATAATACACTGCCATACTGCTTGGGCTATAGAGCGACTAAGTTGTCTTACTTGAAATATATTACACTGAAATGAGTGTGTTCTATTAGTTGTGTCTTATACTGTATTGCACTGTAGAGTGAATGTTTTTTACTCGTGTCTTATACTCCTAAACTGGCATTTTTTTCTTCCATAGCTTGAACTGTAGAGTTACTAGATTGTTTATATAGAGTCTCCTACACTGCCTACTTCTGCATTGTACTTTAGCCATATCAGCTGCTTTTCTATTACAACATCTTAAACCTACTCTCCCAACTATTTCTACACTCCACCTACATTCTATCCTTGTCTTTCCCTACTTACTGTATGACTATAGAAAGTCCTCCTCCTCTGACTATCGCCTAACTTTCTGACTTATCCTTTTATCTCTTTACTCAAAGCTCTTAAATAACCTAACCCACTATCTCTCTCTCTCTTTTTTACAGTAATCCACTCCAGATGCTCCCTCCCTGCCAATATAATTAAAAGAACTACCTCCTGCTTAACCAAGAAGACTCTCTGAACCTGCCTGCTATCCGGGGTCACCTTGAACGCTGCTACTGTGAGGACTCCCCAATACAATTATTGTGAATGTATGTAGCCAAAGGAAACTATCTATAGACTAGCTAATTAAACTACTTCCTAATACCCATGTTGTGCTTGTCTGCCCTCCCAAGTGTGTGTCTTTAGCAGCCTGCCGCAGACCGCTTGCTACTCTCCCCCCTCCAGTCTCTAAACCCTGAATAATCATTTTACTTCAAAGACTTACTTAACACTTCTGCTTGCTATCCTTTATCATGCCACTAGGTGGCAGCACCTACCAACACAATAGCTTGTGCTACACTATTCTCCTGAGGTTTAGTTCCTAAAGCTGGCTAAACTCTTTTTCTAATTCATACTCTCTATTACCTTAACTAGACCAGCGGTAGTGGTGCTGCGGTAGCGTTGTCACCTCACAGCAAGACGTTGTCGCGTTCGACTCTCAGCTAGAGTGTCTTGTGTGGAGGCATGCGTGAATGGGCGTGCCTTAGTTGAAGGTTGTGCGTCAGGGCTGGTAACTCGGCACGTAAAAATCCACTACCAAACATTAGCTGACCAGAGTTCCGCTGTGGCGACCCCTAACCGGGATAAGCCGAAAGACACAACTCCTCCTCTCTATCTCCTTAACTGTTACACAGCCTCTCCCCCTTGCTAAAACACGGACATATTTCCACCCTGTTAACAAAGCTTTTCCCCTTAACAGTTTTTCATTACATTACCCACTTACCACAGTATTGTACTACAGCTGCTACTTTTTCTGCTGCATTCACTTCACTTGCTGTATCCTGCTCCCTGCCTCCAAATTCAACCCGCCCCCAGTGCTCCTATACTTATTGCAGAAATACACCCCCCCCCTCATAAACTACCAATCAGATCTCCCTCAGGTTTTTTTAGACCACTCCCACTCCTACACCACACCATCCTACTATCATACTTTCTCCTCCCAACTCTCACCCTCTTCCACCTCATTCATTAACTAAACCCTATATGTACCAACCTCTTGTACACAGCCAACTCCTAAACCTGCCTCTACTAAACAAACTATCCAACATCAATTTCTCTTCTGATACAGTGGCATGGTATGAAAGCTATCTTAGAGAGAGTTTCCAATCTGTAAAATGGGATACTGCTCTATCACCTCCACTACAAATACAAATGGGATTCCCTCAAGGATCCATTTTAAGGCCATTACTTTTCAACATCTTCACAAACTTGCACTATACCTCCTGCCCACACTCCTCTATTATACAATATGCTGATGACTCTACAGCTATAACTATAACTAACTTTCACTCAGAACTCTTAACAGCTACCAACTCATCCTTTAACTCAGTAGAAACATGGCTCTCCAACAACCAACTCATCCTAAACCCTAAAAAAATGAAACTCCTACTCTTCCTCCCTAAAACAGCTAACCACATCAAGACCTCCTTCGCTATCCAGTCACTCAATAAGACACCAATTGTAGCCGACTCAAGCTCAAAACTCCTTGGTATTGCAATCAATGACCAACTAAAATTTGATCTCCACATAAATAATTGTATCAGGAAAACCCACCGTAAGCTCAGTCTACTATATAGAAACAGCAAATTTCTTATTCAGGAAGCTAGAATAGCCCTCACTCATGCCTATCTTCTTCCCTGCTTAACATATTGCTCTCAAATTCTTAACTCCTCTCTCCTTGCTAGACATCAGACTACTTATCACAAAGTAGCTAGATTTGCAACCCAACAACCCTACAGATCTCACCACTTTTTCTCACTAAGATACTTAAACTGGCTTGAAATGCCTCAACTCCTCCTCCTTTCTGCTCCAAACCATACACTCAATCCTTTATCAGCCATCTTTCTGTCCAGCCTTACACTCTATTATCTCCCACTGTGCTCCTACAAGAAACCTCCGTAGCTCTTCCCAAGACTTTCTAAAAATCTACAAGCCCAAATCTAAAGCAGGACAAAACGTATACAGCTACCGCCCCTCTATTGAATGGAACAAACTTCCCCTCGAGATTCGAACACAGGCACATCCCAAACAGTTTAACACTAAAGGAATATTTCAATAAAAAATGGCTCTGCCAATGCTCAAACCCTCCTTGAAAACTTTCCATTCTCAACTTTTCCTCAATCTATGTAATTCTCTATGTAATACTCACATAACTACTGGTCTGATTTGTTAAAAAACAAAACAAAAAAAAAAAAACTGATTTTTGTACTTTATATTCCTTTTTGCTTAACTAATATATGTACAACCAACTATTATCTGTATAAGATTTAGCTGCATTCAACTTGTATAAAATCTATACTAATGTACTTAATGTTATTCTTGTATGTACTGGAGCTTTTCTCCCCGAGCCTCTGCTGAAAAAGGGCCTTGGCTCACTCAGCCAGACATTCCCTGTTAACAAATGTAAAATAAAATAAATAATAAATAAATAAAGGACTGGTACAGAAGGTGGCTGGGATTTCTATAAGGTAGTCAGAGCAACAGGCCAAGAGTGGGGTGAAGAGTGGGTGTGTGCAGGGAGGGGAAGAAGGAGACCAGAAACTAGCATTCGGGATAACGTGCTCAAAACGGGTAGGCTTTTCCATCAGTACAGATAGCTATAGAACAAATATAGTCAATATTCAAACATTTCCTTTAGGCATTAAGAACTTTAGAATCTGCATACTTAGATTCAATCAGATGACAGAATGGTCAGAGTCCATCCTGTTCTTCATTAGAAGAGGAGAAAACCAGGGTAGGTTTTACATTAGTAACCTGCGGTTGCAGAAACCCAAAAGAGGGAGATTTCAAACACATAATAGCACTAAGAGACTCAAACCCAGAACCTAGTCAGAAGTGACAAACTTCATGACACCCATGCAGATGGGAACTGAAAGTTCGACTGCTGAATCCTACACTAAGGCACTGTATGAGCACATCCACTTGTGCATGAATCGTGCCTTCCCAAACAGAACCAAGACGCTCTCCTCCAAAAAAAAGGAAGCCAATTCGATGGTCCCCTGCCATAAACAAACTTTACAACAAAAGGAAGAAACTGTTGCAGAAAACAGGAAAATTCAGGATGCAAAAAACTCACTGACCAGCCTCAGTAAGAAGCTGAGATCCCTCATAAAAACCTCCAAAGCTAGTTATGAAAATAAAATTACCAAAGATTCCAAAGACAACCACAAGGCATTCCACAGCTATGTCAAGAATCTAAATGGCAATGCTCAGATCTGCGCTGAGCTACAACAGAATGGCATTAAATATACTGATCCCAAGAACATTGCCAATATCCTGGCAGATCGATTTAGTGCCAACATCACTCCCCTCTCACCCCCTAAAGGGCCCATCTCAATACCAAAAGATTGCCAATTCTGGTAATAACGGCTACACAGGTAAAAAACGCACTCTGCAAAGCTAAGAATACAGACTCCATGAGACCAGACGACATCCCGGGCTATGTACTACACAAACTACAAAATGAATTGGCACCTCACCCAAATGTCATATTTAATCATTGCCTCACCTCAGGCTTCGTGCCCACTGAGTGGCGCACAGCTACAGTTATCCCACTCCACAAGGGGGGATCCACCTTGGATCCTGGGAACAACCGCCCCATCAGTCTGACGAGCCTGATCTGCAAGGCCATGGAACGTATTATCATGGAGCTTATAAACAAAGACATTGGCAACCTTCAAACACTGGACACCACCCAGTTTGGGTTCGTGAAGGGACGATCTGGTCTCCTGAACCTGACTTGACGTCTTCGAATCAAGTCTCCAGAGCTGTGGACGAGGGTATGGCAGTCCACACAGCCTATCTGGACCTCGCTAATGCCTTCGACACCATCCCCCACTCTGGAATCATAGATAAACTTACTAAGCTGGGAATTAATCCCTACGTCATTCGATGGGTTGCCAACTGGCTTACTGACAGAACCCACACTGTAAAAGTGGCAGACTTCAAATCCAGCTCCAGACAAGTGACAAGTGGAGTACCTCAGTGTTCAGTCCTGAGACTGCTCTTGTTTGGCATCTACTTCTCTGAAGTACAGGCCAACACTAAGGGACTCTGGCTAACAAAGTTCACAAATGCAAATATTCCAAACAAACTCAAACTGAAAAACAAAATCCGCTCAGGCAAACACTACTCGCCACTCTATTTAAAACGTTAATAACTTGTCCAACGTTTTTCGTCTAAACCGATGGTTAGACTTCTTCAGAAAACTGGCAAACATCAGTACAATGGTAAATGCTTGTTTAAATAGCAAGCACTTGCTGAATGCCTGCCAAAATTCAAGCAGTAAATAGTTTTCTTAAAGTGAAACTACTGTTTTAAAAATATAAAATTAGGCTGTGTGTAAAAAATACGCTATATGTAAACAACTGTGTGTGTTGTAAACTTTAATATTAAATTTTAATTTAAAAGTGAATTTAAAATTTTTTTTTAATAGTTGTTCTCCTGGGTTTATTCTAGATAAAAAAATGTTAAAATGTTAAAATTTTGTTGATTTTATTATTTATATTATTAAAATACTTTATTTTGCAAATTGAAAGGAGGTTAAAAAATGAATGAAGAATAAAGAATAAAAATTCACAGATGACTGCAAACTGGGAGCCATTACTGAATCCCCAAATGATATGGATATTCTACAAAAGGACCTTACAGAAACAGATGCTTGGTGCCAGAGCCATGGGCTCAAGCTCAATGCCAAGAAATGTATAGTTATCGCCTTTGGGAAAAAACATGTACCCGTAAATTACCACATAGGTGGCGGTACACTAAACACTGAAAGTGTGATAAAAGACTTAGGGATACAGGTGGACAGTGGTCTCACCTTCGATAACCACAAAGCCACAACAGTCAGGAAATCCTTCTATGAGGCACACCTCATCACAAAGGGCTTTTCATCCAGAAAAAAGGACGTCATTGTCCCACTGTACTCAACCCTCATTAGACCCATTATAGAATACAACGCCCCGTTTGGTATGTACCTCTCAAGACATCTGCAACAACTGGAAAGGCCGCAGATATGCCTCACTAAAAGAATCACAGGCCTAAAGCAGATGCCCTATGCTGACTGTCTAAAAAAACTCCAGCTATACTCTGTTGCATATCGTCTACCAAGAGGTGATTTCTGCTTAACATACAAGGCCATGTCAAACCCAGAGCTGTTGGACATGCCACACTTAAAGAAATCCCAATCCCTCAGAGCCACACGCTCCAGGGATCTAAATCTTGTCATCACAATGAACAAAACATGCTGGAGGGATAGGTTCCTGACCCAGAGGCTCCCCAGACTCTGGAATAGACTGCCCATACATGTCAAGCAGAGCACCTTTTTAGCCCTCTTCAAAAGGAACCTTGATGATTGGATGGGAGATAGGAAATTCACCCAGGGGATACTCTCATAGCAAAATTAATTGCCACTAGACAAATTGTTTTCCAGGAAATAAATTTCTAGTCACAACTATCTGCTGGTTCAAAGGGCTTCTGTGCAAGTCCTTGCAGAACTAATGTGAGATCCTGAGAAGGAGGGTCTTTAATTGGCAGGCCAAAGAAGAAAAAAACACCCTTCAAGAAAGCCTTGAATAACCTGGAAGAAAAAAGAGAGGAAGATCCCTTCCCAGCATGAAAATTGGACATGGCAGCTAGCTGAAGCTTAATGGCAGAGAAACTGGCTCCTTCATAAAAAAGATTACCAAGGAAAATGAGAATAGATGAAGTGTGAGCTGAAAAAGGGCTGACATTCTCTTTAGAAGCCCAGATAGAATCTCTCTTCCACTTACTGCTGTAGACAGCTTTAGTGGAAGTTCTGATAGACCAGAAATATATCTAGACTGAAGGGGCAAGCCTGGACTTTCTTATAATTACTGTAAGTGCAGAAACCATGCTTGCATCCTTAGGGTGTACAGCAGATGTGTCCAACCTGCGGCCCTCAGAGCTCTTCCATGCGGCCCCTGCGGCCCTCAACCTCTAACTGCAACACTGATGTACACATGCCCCAAAACAATTTTTTTTGTTTTGTGTTTTTTGCTCCCGTGACCTGTAACGCTAATGTCGGTGTGCGCATGCGCCAAAGCACCATTCTAGTTTTGTTTTTGAGCCAAAAAAGGGTCAGTGTGTTTAATCCATTATTTTGCACCAAACAATTAGTGTGTGTGTGTTCTCACTGAAGAGGGACTCATGTATGGATTTGCCGACACTGCCTTTGAAAGGGACAGCACTTACCTGTGTTAATAGGTAATTAAGGAGTGAGTGAGTGCATGCATGAAAGCAGAATTGTGTGCGTAAAAGTAGAAGAAGAGTGTGTGTGTATGTGTGTATATGTGTGCATGACAGAGACGCATGCGCAAAGAAGCTAACAATGATCAGTCTACCTACTGAACACAAACAAGTTAGCTCACAAATACATCGTACATTAAAAGTATACTTTCATTAAATTGCGGATTTCCTGACAGGGAGAGTGTTGTATTGAACACGAACTCATACCTCTTAACTGTATGGATTTTCAAAGAATGTCTGGATTTTTGCCTCATCTTCCAATTTGTGTCTTTTGCTTAGGAAATAAAAGTAGTCATCCAAGGTAATGCAGTTCCAAGGAGTAAGAATGAGACAGCGGCCTAGGGTTAATGGGTCAGTAGTGGACTATGTGGGACTGTAACATATAAAGTTGTATTGTTTTTTCAGACAAACAAAAAAGCACCTAGTACTGTTTTTTTTATTGGTGGGTTCTAAGCAGTGGTAAATTGGACAACAGTAAGCATAGCTTTGGCAGATCATCAATACTTGCAAATCAAGTGGGCACAATGTCATTTTTTAAATGTTGGGGGTTTTACTGTGTATGTGTGTGCTTATGTGTTGGGAGTGCTGCAACAGTAGATGATTATTACAGAGACTTACGGACTGTGGAGAATATGTTTCTTTGTTTCAAAACCTGATACTTGGGTACGCATGCCAAAAGAAGATTTTTTAAGACATAGCTTCTTGCCATTTACAGTGGATGGATATTTACATTTAATGGACAATGCTAGCAGTATTAGTGTGGGCCTGTGGTTCTGAAGGATGCCAAGTCTACCACTGCCAATGTCTTGTAAAGTGACCTGGAAATGGATATTGGGATGTTACTGAAAAAATATAGTAAGTGAGCTTAGAAATATAAAGTGTACTTTCAATTTACAGGCCATAATTTAATTTCAGGTAGTCCAGATACTGGTAGATTGTATACCATTAGACTTAATTGGGGAGAGCTTTCACTCTGGGGAAACAAGCAGCCCTAGTTTCAGTGAAAGCTCTGTGGATGCTTGCAGGTAGGAAGTTGCAGGATGTTGATGCACTATGTTTTATTTATTATTTTTAATGCATTTGTCATTTCAAAGCATGATTTTCTTTGTTGCAAAAGAAGGCAGGACTCAATGAGCCATATAATGTTTGACTGACAATGATGGGATAGAAAGATTATAAGTGATCTATAATATTTGCAGCTACAGTTGTTTCAATGGTGTCTGTGATCCATAACTATTTCTGGGCCTGTGTCCCACTTTTATTTTTCACTTTGTCCAGGTTTCTTGCTCTAAGGTTGAGAGGTATGGTTCCATACTAAATCAGAAGTTGTATTCACCTTGGAAGACTTTTCGGCATAATTATGAAAAACAGAGCCTTTTTAATATCTCTGCTTATTTCAAGTATAAACTGCCATGTAACCTTGCAAATAACCTTCTTATTAAACTACTTTACTTCTTTTGGAATTGACAGGTATGATTCATCTGTTCGGACATAAGCATAGAGTGCTAATGTGACTTTGATTTCTTGCAGCAGTCTGTGGTTTACATATCACAATAACTTTTCTGTGTTTCTCGGTGTGTAATCAATTTAACAGTTTTAAAGATGTTTTCCAAAAATAAATAAATAATCCTCTCTACACTTTGAGCTATTGGCAAAGTCTGGGAATTTGTTTTTTTCAAAAGCGAAGGTAAGCATTACAGCTCAGTAAACTGTCAGTCTGTGAGTAACTTCTGTACAAATTAAAACGTCTGAATGTCAAATGGCTTTAGATTGGAGGGAAGTTTATTTTTATTTATTTTATTTTACATTTGTTTACCGGGAAAGTCCGACTGGACACAGGTCCATTTTCAAAAGAGGCCTGAGGAGAAAAGCTCAAAAAATAACACAAAACAATATAATACAATACATGAGAGAGAGAGACAACAAATCATGGATGTAGTACTCATACAATATGGCAGAGATTACATCTCGTAACAGTGAGAATTATTGAGATACAGAATAAACTTAAAAACATTTTTTTTTTACAGTTATAATTACAGCAAGGCAAATATCAATTATTTAAGTTTTCAGGAGAAAGCTGTTTGTACACAGCTGAAGCTCTGAAACAATCTTTTGGTATGGATTAATCTGGGGATTGACACAAGTTATATGTTTACACCAGTATGTAGCATTATCTTAGAGAGTTTATGGTTTTCTTATTGATTTAGTTTTTGCCGAGCAGTTGTTTGTTGATTTATCGATGGTCCTTTTGGTGGTGGGAAATTGCATGGATGAATCCATCTCTATTATGATTTATTTTTTTCAGATATTTTGACTTCCAGACAATTTTATTCAGTGAGTGGGTGTCATGTGATTAGTGAGGGTACCTATTTTACAAATAGGGGCTTGTGTGTGTGTGTGTGTGTGTGTGTGTGTGTGTGTGTGTGTGTGTGTGTGTGTGTGTGTATAAGAGAGAGATTTAATATGTATACTGAATATATTTTTGCAAATGGAATTCTTAGTTAAACAGGCCCCTCTTCTTGGGCAAGTAGACTTGAGTAACCACAACTGGGAAAGGTTAGTATGTGGATTTTCCATCTGGTTTGATGAAGGCTATGCTACTTACTCAAGGAGTACATTTATGGCTATCCATCCAGCCATCCAGTTGTCGTGTTGCTGAACTACACTGTTTGATAATGAGAGGAGTTTTTTTTACAGAAGATGAAGGTTTTGTGTCAAGCAACTGTCCATAGAAAGTGGCTGGTGTATGTTGCAGTGAAGGCTGTGGTCTTTGAAGTGAGCATTTTAAGTATAACCAGTATTTCAGAGGTAGAGGAAGTCTCTTAAGGAAGGATCTTTCTTAGCATGGAAAGCAAGCCAGTGATGAAATGTATAGGGACCAGTGAGAGGCAAAGGAAAGCAAGAAGCTTTTTAGTTTGTTTGGATAACTAAGTGAACTTAGTCCTTTGACCTTTTTTATCAGAAATGGTTGTAGTCTTTCTTTTGGCAGGGTGTTTTGCTGAGGCACATGCCAAAAGGGGCACTGCACTCAATAATGGCTCTTGTAAAGGAAGAATACAGGGAAGTTATGACCTCCTTGATCCTGGATGAGATACCCTTACTAATGAAGTGGGCCGTGTAAAAAGCTTTCCTGACAACGTGGCGGTCAAAAGTCCGGTTTCTATCAACCTGGGGGCCCAAGTACCATACAACTTATTGCTTGCTTACAACATTGTTATTAATGTGCTAATTTGTGGGGACATCACTCTCCTCAACGGGGGTGATTTTGCATTTTTTGTCATTTAGCTTGACGCCATATTTCTGGCACCAGTTATTTGTTTGGGTGAGACCCACTTGTAGCTTATTCAGAATTGTTTTATTAAGTCAGTAATGTGAATTCTTTATTTTACTGCAAAATTTGTTGGGTTATTTTTGTGGATTATAGTACTGTAGGACTGCTGATGTTGACATTTTACATAGTTGGACTGCTGGAATGGTTTTCCCAGTGAGAAATACTAGTGCAGTAGTGAATAGCTGTTTATTTGTAAAAAAAAAAAAAAATATATATATATATATATATATATATATATATTAACTAAGATGTTAGAGTTAACTGTTAGATTGGAGAATTAGAATTAGAATGAGAATTTTAAGGCAAATATTAGGCATTTATTACATTTATTCAATGTTCAAATGCACCTACAGTACAGCCAGGAGGTCGACTGTGGTCTTCCGGAGCAACAAAAGAGTAAACTATATTATATATCTTATATGCGGCCCAAGACCATTTCTTTTCACTCAATGCAGCCCCAGCAAGCCAAAAGGTTGGACACCCCTAGTGTAGAGATTGTGGGGCTGGATGTCTGACAGATGGGATACAAGATCCTGTTTGGGATCTAGAATCTAAGACGGATACTTCAGATGAGACTAAAGAAAGGGGAATCGTACTTGACAAGGCCAGAAAAGAACAATGAGGATTACTGAGCTCTATAACCTGTTGGCTTTTCTGTAGGAATTTCGGGATCAGAGGAAGACGAGGGTAACCATAAAGGAGACCTGGAGGCCAATCGTGGATGAGAGCGTCTCTCAGTGACTCCCCCTTTGAGGGGAAATAATTGCTTCATACTTGCTTCACTTTAGGTTCTGGGGAGAGGCAAATAGGTTGCAAAAAGGTTGGCCCCAACGGTTGAAAATCTTGTTTGCTGCTGACTGACTGAGAGAACACTCCTGAGGAATAAGAATAGATCTGCTGAGTCTGTCTGCTATGACGTTGCTCTTCCCAGGAATGTGCACTGTAACTAGAAAGCGGTCTGCAAATATCGCCCATTCCCAAACTCTCTTGGCCTCCCTGCACAATAGGTACGAATGGGTTCCTCCTTGTTGGTTGATGTACCAGACTACTGACAAGTCTGTATGAACTGCAATTGTCCAGAAAGGGAGAAAGTCCTGAAAGGCTTGCAACATTAGAAAGACTTACCTCTAGGACACTGATATGCAGACTAGTCTCGATGGATGACCACATGCCTTGGACTATATTCCCTCGGTAATGCCTTTCCCCCACACACACACACACACACACACACAGGAAAGCATCCGTGGTCACTGTGGCTATCGGGGCGGGGAGAGAAAAGGGTCTACCTAGAAACAGGTCATCTGACTGCATCCACCACTGCAGATAATTCCTACATATCAAAGATAGTTTTATGGGAACTGACAATGTTTGGTAGAGAACAGACCACTGAACTGCTACTGTCCATTTAAGTACTCTCAAGAGCCTCGCTAATGGGAATAGAACAACTGCAGCTGCCACAAAACCCAGAACCCGAAGTACTAATTTTGCTGGGGAGAAGGCGTAACCACAGTAAGTACTGAACCTGTTTTCTTAGAGACATTATACAATGTCTTGGTAAGGAAGCCACTTATGTAATTTTGTTCAACTGTTTCCCTATGAATTCTAGGTTCTGTACAGGAAGCAAGTTTGATTTTTCCAGATTTATTGTGATGCCCAGATGTTTGAAGATCTTTTCTAGATAGTTTCTGGACTGAAGCAGTTGTTTTGTTGGTGCAGTGAGGAGCCAATCATCTGGATAGAGAAACACCTGGAATCCTTTTAGCCTCAGGTGAGTCGCTAACACTGCCAAACGTTTGGTAAACAGCTGGGTGGCTGTGGTGAGTCCAAAGGACAGTGCTCTGAAGTGGTAGTGACTGTCTCCCAGCCGAAAGCGCAGGTGTGCTCTGGAGCATCTGTCTACACTGATGTGACAGTATGCATCCTGAATACTGACCACATCCAATCTTCCTTGCTCACAAATGGCAGAATGGACTGGACCGCAACCATTCAGAAAGTACAGTTTTGTACCTACCATAAATGTAGATGTTCGAGTTCTAATACAGCTGCAGTCATAACAGATGGGTTCTCCTGCCGTCAGGCGGGTCCTCGGTCGGCCGAATTCCAAAGTCTAGGTCCGGCGTCGGTTGCCGTCACTTCTTCCCTGACGTCAGTGCGACAGGGGTATAAAGGAACCAGCCGACGTCATTTTCTTCAGTTTTTCTTGCCCCAGATGTCAGGTGCCCCCAGAAGGAAGGCAATACATATGTTTGTGTAATAAAGCAGAGCAATATAATCAAAATACAGTAGTTGCAAGCAAATACATCATAAATGAATACCCCAATCAGGTTGTATGAGGATGTGTTAGCCTACAGGCCTGTCCCAAGAGGGGAAGGAGGGAGGGAAACCTGGACTGCAGCTGTATTAGCACTCGAACATCTACATTTATGGTAGGTACAAAACTGTACTATGTTGATCGTGCATACAGCTGCAGTCATAACAGATGGGTAGAATCCCAAAGCTAAGAAAGGGGTGGTAGGCACTAGGTGGAACTAGGAGGAGCCAGGATGCCCTGCAAGACTGCAGTGGCAAAGCCTGCTCTAGTTTTGGAGTATAGTGGTAGGTGGTAGTGCTTGGAGAAGGTATGCACAGAACTCCAAGTGGCTGCTTCCAAAATATCTTTGGTAGGAACTCCTCTGAGGAAAGCTGCAGAGGTAGCTGTGGCCCTTGTGGAGTGAGATCTGATGCCTGTAGGTACAGTTTTGCCATGAAAAGAATAGCAAAAGCGTATGCAGTGGGCTATCCATTTTGAGATTGTCTGTTTTGAAATTGGCTTTCCTTGAGCTCCTACAGCATAGGACACAAAGAGCTGTTCTGATTTTCTGAAAGGTTTTGTTCTGTCCAGATAATAACAAAGTCTGTGGATGTCCAAGGAATGTAGTAATCTCTCCCCTTTGTTTTGAGGATTAGGATTTCGAGGATCCCCCAGAAGGAAGGCAATACATATGTTTGTGTAATAAAGCAGTGCAATATAATCAAAATACAGTAGTTGCAAGCAAATACATCATAAATGAATACCCCAATCAGGTTGTATGAGGATGTGTTAGCCTATAGGCCTGTCCCAAGAGGGGAAGGAGGGAGGGAAACCTGGACTGCAGCTGTATTAGCACTCGAACATCTACATTTATGGTAGGTACAAAACTGTACTATGTTCATCGTGCATACAGCTGCAGTCATAACAGATGGGTAGAATCCCAAAGCTAAGAAAGGGGTGGTAGGCACTAGGTGGAACTAGGAGGAGCCAGGATGCCCTGCAAGACTGCAGTGGCAAAGCCTGCTCTAGTTTTGGAGTATAGTGGTAGGTGGTAGTGCTTGGAGAAGGTATGCACAGAACTCCAAGTGGCTGCTTCCAAAATATCTTTGGTAGGAACTCCTCTGAGGAAAGCTGCAGAGGTAGCTGTGGCCCTTGTGGAGTGAGATCTGATGCCTGTAGGTACAGTTTTGCCATGAAAAGAATAGTAAAAGCGTATGCAGTGGGCTATCCATTTTGAGATTGTCTGTTTCGAAATTGACTTTCCTTGAGCTCCTACAGCATAGGACACAAAGAGCTGTTCTGATTTTCTGAAAGGTTTTGTTCTGTCCAGATAATAACGTAGTTGTCTGTGGATGTCCAAGGAATGTAGTCATCTCTCCCCTTTGTTTTGAGGATTAGGATAAAAGGTAGGTAGGTGTATGGCCTGATTCAAAGCTACCCTGGATACCACTTTAGGCATAAAGGACGGGTTGGTTCGTAAGGAAACTCTGTCCTGATGGAAGATGATAAAAGGCTGCACAGCCATGAGAGCTTGTAGTTCTGAAACTCTACGAGCTGAGGTAATAGCCAGAAGGAAAGCTGTTTTCCAGGACAAATATTGCAAATCTGATGAGGCAGCTGGCTCAAAAAGAGGCAAGGTCAGTTTTTCCAGAATGAAATTGAGATCCCAAGCAGGTATTGGTTGTTTCCTTGGGGTCTTAGATTCTTAGCCCCTCTGAGGAACTGTCTTAAGAGAGGGTGAGAGAATAAGGGTGGATCAGTGTTGTATTCTGCAGAAATGGCTGAGGCATGGATTTTGATGGAGGAGAATGAAAGTCCACTGCTTAGCAGCTCAGCTTAATACTGTACTATTTGAGGTAAATTCAGTTTTCCAGGATCCTGGCCCTTTTTCTCATTCCAGACACAAAACCGTTTCCATTTTGCGGAGTAAGCTTTTCTAGTTGACGGCCTTCTGGCCTCCAAAATGACATCCTGCACCTCCTTGGAGAGTAGGGTCTGTTGTGATGCTAAGGAATCTTCCATGCGGCTAGACTGAGTGTTTTTAGCTGGCTGTGAAGAGTTTTGAAGCTGTGCTGAGTCAGAAGAAGAGGCATTAGAGGCAGGGTCCATGGTGGGGAATGCGTCAGGCTCCTCAGGAGTGGGTACCAGTGTTGTCTTGGCCAGTCCGGAGCAATGAGAATCATCTTTGGTCTGTCTGCTCTGGTTTTCAATAGAACTTTGGGCAGCAGACGAAGAGGTGGGAAGGCATAAACTGTCATTGATGTCCAACTGAAAGAGAGAGCGTCCACTCTCCAGGCCTTTGGATGGAAAATCCTTGAGCAGAATTTTGTCAATTGGAGATTTTTGTGGGAGGCAAAGAGATCTATGTCTGGCCTTCCCCATGCTTGGATCATTTCTGTAAAAACTTTTGGATGCAATTTCCATTCGTGTGGATCTGTCATATTTCTGCTTAGGTTGTCTGCCAGTGTGTTTTCCTTGCCTGGCAAGTACTGTGCTTGTAGTTCGATTTGTAAGTCCATGGCCATGTTCCAAAGTGACATGGCCAGTCTGCATAGGGGGTATGAATGTGTTCCTCCCTGTTTGTTTATGTACCACATAACTGTGGTGTTGTCCGTTCTTATCAATAGTTGACCTGGTTGTAGAAGGTCCTTGAAAGCTATAATAGCATTTATTACTGCTAGCATTTCCTTTTGATTGATGTGAAGGTGCTTTTCTTTTTGGGACCATTTGCCCTGAATGCACCGATCTGTCATGTGCGCCCCCCAGGCGTAGTCCGAGGCGTCTGTTGTGATGACTTGATTTGCTTGAGGCTTGCTGAATGGAAGACCTGTGTTTGTTTGGCATGCTTGAGCCCACCACAGAAATTCCTTTTGCAGACATGGAATTAGTGGTATTATTGTTTCCAAAGTGTGGCTGTGTTGAGACCATATGTTTTTCAGGTACCATTGAAGTTACCTCATATGCAGCTTTGCACATGGGATTAGTAAGATGCAAGATGCCATGAATCCCAGAGCCTGCAGGATTTTCCTTGCAGTCAGCCTGGTGCAATTTGCTAGTGTTCTGAAGTAGTGAGTTAGTTGCCCCTGCTTCTCTGGAGTGAGGTAGGCCATCTGGGTGTTTGTGTCCAAGTTGGCACCCAAGAAAATTAACTTCCGAGAGGGTATTAGCCTTGATTTCTTTTTGTTGACTGTGTATCCCAGAGAGTTCAACAACATTATTACATAAGCCAGATGTTTCAGAAGAATGTGCTTGCTGTCCGCTTGGATCAGGCAGTCGTCCAAATAGGGGTATATTTGTATCCCTTGAAGTCTGCAGTAGGCAATTACTGATGTCAGGCATTTCGTGAATACTCTGGGTGCAGTAGATAAGCCAAAGGGCAATGCAGAGAACTGATAATGGGTTGAACCTGCAAGAACTCTGAGGTACCTTCTGCAATTTTGTCTGATTGGGACATGCAGGTATGCCTCCTTGAGGTCCAGTGTTACCAGCCAAGACTCCTTGCCCAGCATGGGAAGAAGTTGCTGTAGAGTGAGCATCTTGAATTTTGTGCAGTAGAAATGTGTTTAGGATGGATAGGTCCAAAACAGGTCTCCAATCTTTTCCCTTCCTTGGTACCAGAAATAGCCTGGAATAAAAACCTTGACCTTGTTTGTGCATAGGTACCTCTTGAACAGCTTTCATGTCTATGAGATCTGTAATTTGCCTTTGTGCCTCTGCCCTTTGATTGTGTGGCAGGTTTGGCATGCCTCTCATTTTTGGAAGGGTGTGAAAATGGAATCTGTAGCCTCTGTTTATAATGTCCAGGATCCATTTGTCTTTTGTGACAATATGCCGATTTTCTGAAAATAATGCCAGCTTTCCTCCTAAGGGGGCTGCCATTTGAGTCTTGCTTGGCATGCAAAGGGGAAAGTCATTGGGTTTGCTTTCTGAATGATTGCGAGTTATCCTCACCACCTCTGTGTAGGAGCTTGCCATTGTCTGCCTCTAAACGATCCTTGGGATTGTCCTTTGCCTCTCGGGTGCCTGTATCTGCCTCTTTGGGGTCTGTCCGTGGCTGGAAAGGACCAATTTTTGGAAGGCCAATTTCTACTGAAACGTGGGGGTTGTACCTGTAGAAAATCTTTCACAGTTAGCATTGATTTAGCCTTTTCCTCCATTTTCCTTAATACCTCCTCAGCATTAGCACCAAATAATACATCCTTTTGAAGAGGGGCATCTAGTAATTTAGGAATGACATGATCAGGCAAGGTTTGTTCCTTGAGCCAGGCATGTCTACGTATGACTGATCCTGTAACAGCAGCTCTACATGAGGCCTCTAGAGCATCAAAACCACATTGTAAGGTATGCTTACCCACTTGTTCTGCACTATGAATCAAATCCTGCAACTCCAAGTCTGGTTGTTCAGGTTGTGACATTTTACTTTTCAACTGTGATAACAAAAACTGTTGGTATTTTAGCATATGGAACTGACAGTTTAAGGCCCTCATGGTTAAGGTAGCCGAGGTATATACCTTTTTTCCCCACCTTTCTAAGGATCTGGAATCTCTCTCGGAAGGTAATGGATTTTTAGCAGTGGAGGCCTTAACTCCCTTGGGGCCCTGTGAGATGGTTTCTGGGTCAGCAGCATGGCTTTTGTACAGAAATTGGTGTGAGTCAGGAACCCTGTAGTACCTGTCAGGCTTAACTGGGGCTGGAGGCAGAGAGTCCGGGTTAAGGCAGGCCTCCGAGTAAACATCATCTAGGATGTCCAAGACAGGAGGTATAGCCAGAGGCCTGTGCTGAGGTAGTAAGAGAAATTCCCTAAGCTTTTTCTTGGAATCTGAATAATCTTGGCCTTCCCAGTGGAAGTGTTCCCTTAAGGTATGCAAAGTTTCCCCAAATGAGTAATCCTCTGGGGGGGATATAGAAGGAATGGACTCCTCCACATCAGAGTCTTCAAAATGGGAGTAAGAATGTTCCTGATCATCAGAGTGCACTGAAATAATGGAGCCCTGATCAGAGGAGGGGGATTCTTCCTCCACTCTGGGCCTTTTGTCCGGTGGGGGTTGAGAACCCCTGATAAGAGTAATTAAATCCTCAGCCATTTTAAGCATCTGTTTTTTAGGCATGGGGCCTGGAGAGGGGCCCTGTGTAGCTTGTCTCTTAGAGTGCATAGCTGCTTTAGACTTAGTGAAAGCCTTGATGGAGAAAGAAGAGGAAGGTCTGAAGACACCTTGAGTGGAGGTAGACCTGTCCACATTTTGAGGTTCAACGCCAAGAATGGCTTCGGTATCTGTAGTCGGGGTGTGGGCCGAGGAGCCTGCGACCTTGGGCACAGGAGACACCGCCAAAGAAGTGTCGTCGGTAGTCAGGGGCTGCGTAGGCGCCTCGCTGAGAACCGGACCATGTGTAGTCGGCTTTGGCGTGGTGTCGGTAGAGGCCGCGGACCTCGTGTGTCAGTCCTTATCTTTGCGGTTTTTAGACAAAACTGGAGTCGGAGTATCCGACGACATAATATAGTTAAATGTTTTTCCAAAATAATGCTGGGCGAACTCCGCCCGACGCTTAATGGTGCGTTTGTTGAATGTAGCACAAAAGCGACAGACCAAGACGTCGTGGTCTGGGCCTAAACAAGGTATACAGAGGGAATGGAAATCCTTATGCGGTATTTGCTTCCCACAAGAAATACAATTATTAACTTTGTCTGACATCGGTCTGAGGCAAGAAAAGTTTCCCCAACGGGGTACTTAGCTTTCAAGAAGACTTCGGTTTCAAAATTTTCGTAATTTCAGGAGCTGGCCGACCGGCACTTGCGAACTGCTTCTGCTTCGGGCACCGCGCAGCAAGAAAGATTTAAGAAAATGGCGTCGACTGGTTCCTTTATACCCCTGTCGCACTGACGTCAGGGAAGAAGCGACGACAACCGACACCGGACCTAGACTTTGGAATTCGGCCGACCGAGGACCCGCCTGACGTCAGGAGAACCCATCTGTTATGACTGCAGCTGTATGCACGATGAACATCTTTGACTTCTTGAAATGATTCAGATTGCTGAGGTCTAGAACAGATCTGCGATCCCCTGTTTTCTCTGGCACTAAAAAGCAGCAAAAATAAGTTCTGAATCCTCTTTGTTTGGTTGGGACCTTCTGAATGACTCTTTCTTATAAGTTTTTGGACTTCCTGTAAAGTGTATTCCCTCTGACTGGGTGGTATGTCAGGGAGTTTCCTCCTGGGACTTGGAGGATGAAGGAAAAAGGGAATGTAATAGCCTCTGGATATAATATTTAGCACCCACAAGTTGTTCATTATGTTTGTCCAGGCATCTAGGTGCAAATATAGACTGCCTCCAGAGTAGAAAAAATGGGAAGTGCTTTAGGAATGCTGATAGAGTCTGTCAGGAAAGGGCTCCCTGAAACCCTGATTTTGTTGACCCCCCTGCTTCTAGGACATCACCTGACGTTAAAACCTCCTCTTCTGCAGTTTTCTCCATGCGGGTCCTGGAATGATCCTTGAGACTTTCTGAACAATTTTTTCTTCCCTCCTCACTGATTCCTTGAGAAGGTCCTCTGATGGGAAGAAAGTTGATCCCCATGGCACCAAAGGTCTTTCCTTCTTGCTCACTGTGGGTTAGTGCCTCTTTCACTGATGGTCCAAACAAAGAAAGTACAGTTGTGTATGCACACTTACCATAAATGTAGACGTTCGAGTGCATTCACTGTTGCAGCCATTACATTTGGGTAATCTGCTGGCAAGTTGCCCTCAGTCAGCCTGATTAACAAAGTCTTGGGTCCTGCGTCGGTTGCTGTCCCTTCTTCCATGACGTCAGATCGTCAGGGGTATAAAAACATGCAGCCAACGCCATTACATCAGTTTTTCTTGCCCCAGATGTCAAGAGCCCCCCAAATGGGGAGCAAAATATATATAATTAAAAACACAAAAATATACCTCCAAACAAAAGCAAATACACTAAAAAGGGGTTTTGAGCATAATTAAAGAAAGTAGAGGTATAGTAAGAGAAAAATAGGGGGCTGGAGGGAGGGTAACCAGGACTGCAACAGCGAATACACTCGAACATCTACATTTATGATAAGTGTACACAACTGTACTATGTTCATCGTGTTTCACTGTTGCAGTCATTACATTTGGGTAGATTTCCAAAGCTATGGTTGGGAGGATGGATTTACACAGCAGTGGCAAAGCCAGTTCTGGATTTACAGAAAATTGGTAAATGATAATGCTTGGTGAAAGTATGAACTGAACTCCAGGTAGCAGCTTCTAGAATATGCCTGGTAGGAACACCTCTGAGAAAGGCTGTTGAAGTAGATGCCACCCTGGTGGAATGAGATCTGATCCCCTGGGGGATAGGTTTTCCATGGTGCTTATAACAGAAATGAATACAATGACTTATCCATTTAGAAATGGTTTGCTTTGAAATAGCCTTCCCCTCTGCCCTTGCAGCAAATGCTACCAGCAGTTCAGATTTTCTTCGAGATTTAGTCCTGTCCAAGTAGAATCTAAGTTGTCTGTGTACATCCAATGAATGCAGAATCCGCTCCCCCTTGTTCTGTGGATTGGGAAAGGAAGTTGGTAAATGAATGGACTGATTAAGAGCCACAATATTTAGAAGCAAAAATGTATCAACGATGGATAGTGCGTTGATTAAAAGCACAAAACCGACAGCAAGGTACGTCGTGGTCAAGGCCTAGGCAAGGAATACAGTACAAATGAAAATCCTTATGAGGTATTTGCTTCCTACAAGTAATACAATTATTAACTTTGACTGACATTGGTAAGGAGCAAGAAAAAGTTTCCCCAGTGGGGTAATTAGCTTTTAGTTGAAGACTTCAGTTCTGAAACTTGAAAATGAAAATTTCAGGAGTCGACCAACCAGCACTTGTGAACTGCTTCTGCTTCGGGCACCGTGTGGCAAGAAAGACTGATGTAATGGCGTTGGCTGCATGTTTTATACCCCTGACATCATGGAAG